>NC_133140.1:0-208260 GCF_048418815.1 Hemitrygon akajei | reverse complement strand
TTCTTGGGAAGTCAGGAATGAGGCGTAAATCTTGTGGTTACAGCCATTTTACCTGATGTTCATAATGAAATACCCAGCAACAGGTATCTAACTCTAACTGTAACCACAAAGTATTCTCCAGATGCTGGAAATCCAGAGCAACACACACAAAATGCTGGAGGAACTCAGCAGATCAGGCAGCATCTATGGAGGGAAATAAATAGTCAATGTATTGGGCCAAGACGCTTCATCAGGATTGGGAAGAAGGGGAGAAGCCAGAATAAGAAGGTAGGGCGACACAGAGGAGTGTTAAGTGAGACCAGTTGAGGGGGAAGGTGGGTGGATGGAGGAGGAGTTTGAAGTAAGAAGCTGGGAGATGAGAAGTGAAAGAAATAAAGGGCTAAAGAAGAAGGAATCTGATAGGAGAGTAGAGTGGACCGTGGGAGAAAGGGAAGGGGGGCATAAGGGAGGAAGATAGGTAGATGAGGCAAAGAGAAAGAGTAGGTGAGGAGCCAGAATGTGGAATGGAAAAGGAGAGAAAGGGGAAAAATCCTGGAATTTGGAGAGATCAGTGTTCATGTTGTGAGGCTTGAGGCTTACCCAAATAAAGTAATACCAGAATCAGGTTTAATATCACAGGCATATGTTGTGAAATGCGTTATGTTGCAACAGCAGTATATTGCAATACATAATAAAAAAGCTATATATTACAGAACAAAAGTGTATGTAGTGCAGAAAGAGAGAAAAATAAAAGAGAAAACACGGAGGTTGTGTTCATGGGTTCATTGTCCATTCAGAAAGCTGATGTCAGAGGGGAAGAAGCTGTTCCTGAAACATGGAGTGTGTTTCTTCAGCTCCTGTACCTCGTCTACGATGGTAACAATGAGAAGAGGGCATGTCCAGGGTGATGGGCGTCCTTAATGATGAATGCTCTCTTTCTAAGGCATCTCCTTTTGAAAGTGTCTTTGATACTGGAAAGGCTGGTGCCCATGATGGGGCTGATTGAGTTTACAACTTTCTGCAGCCTTTTTATAACCATATAACAATTACAGCACGGAAACAGGCCATCTCAGCCCTTCTAGTCCATGCCGAACACTTACTCTCACCTAGTCCCACTGGCCCGCACTCAGCCCATAACCCTCCATTCCTTTCCTGTCCATGTACCTATCCAATTTTACTTTAAGTAACAATACTGAACCTGCCTCTACAACTTCTACTGGAAGCTCATTCCACACAGCTACCACTCTCTGAGTAAAGAAATTCCCCTTTATGTTACCCTTAAACTTTTGCCCCCTAACTCTCAACTCATGTCCTCTTGTTTGAATCTCCCCCTACTCTCAATGGAAAAAAGCCTATCCACGTCAATTCTATCTATCCCCCTCATTATTTTAATTACCTCTATCAAGTACCCCCTCAACCTTCTATGCTCCAAAGAATAAAGACCTAACTTGTTCAACCTTTCCCTGTAACTTAGGTGATGAAACCCAGGTAACATTCTAGTAAATCTTCTCTGTACTCTCTCTATTTTGTTGACATCTTTCCTATAATTCAGTGACTAGAACTGTACACCAATACTCCAAATTCGGCCTTACCAATGCCTTGTACAATTTTAACATTACATCCCAACTCCTATACTCAATGCTCTGATTTATAAAGGCCAGCATACCAAAAGCTTTCTTCACCACCCTATCCACATGAGATTCCACCTTCAGGGAACTATGCACCATTATTCCTAGATCACTCTGTTCTACTGCATTCTTCAATGCCCTACCATTTACCATGTATGTCCTATTTGGATTATTCCTACCAAAATGTAGCACCTCACACTTATCAGCATTAAACTCCATCTGCCATCGTTCAGCCCACTATTCTGACTGACCTAAATCTCTCTGCAAGCTTTGAAAACCCACTTCATTATCCACAATGCCACCTATCTTAGTATCATCTGCATACTTACTAATCCAATTTACCACCCCATCATCCACATCATTAATGTGTATGACAAACAACATTGGACCCAGTACAGATCCCTGAGGCACACCACTAGTCACGGCCTCCAACCTGACAAACAGTTATCCACCACTACTCTCTGGCATCTCCCATCCAGCCACTGTTGAATCCATTTTACTACTTCAATATTAATACCTAACGATTGAACCTTCCTAACTAACCTTCCGTGTGGAACCTTGTCAAAGGCCTTACTGAAGTCCATATAGACAACATTCACTGCTTTACCCTTGTCAACTTTCCTGGTAACCTCTTCAAAAAATTCAATAAGATTTGTCAAACATGACCTTCCATTCTGACTGTTCCTAATCAGATGCTGTCCATCCAGATAATTACATATACCATCTCTAAGAATACTTTCCATTAATTTACCCACCACTGATGTCAAACTGACAGGCGTATAATTGCTAGGTTTACTCTTAGAACCCTTTATAAACAATGGAACCACATGAGCAATACGTCAATCCTCCGGCACCATCCCCATTTCTAATAACATTTGAAATATTTCTGTCAGAGCCCCTGTTATTTCTGCACTAACTTCCCTCAAGGTCCTAGGGAATATCCTGTCAGGATCCGGAGATTTATCCACTTTTATATTCATTAATAGCGCTGGTACTTCCTCCTTTTTAATCATCATAGTTTCCATAACTTCACTATTTGTTTCCCTTACCTTACGCAATTCAATATCCTTCTCCTTAGTGAATACCGAAGAAAAGAAATTGTTCAAAATCTCTCCCATCTCTTTCGGCTCCACACATAGCTAACAGGAACATGTTAGCTTTCAACCTAACAGGAACATAAAGATTCTGTACCCTCAAAATTTCACCTTTAAATAACCTCCATTTCTCTATTACATCCTTCCCATAAAATAAATTGTCCCAATCCACTCCTTCTAAATCCTTTCAGATCTCCTCAAAGTTAGCCTTTCTCCAATCAAAAATCTCAACCCTGGGTCCAGTCCTATCCTTCTCCATAATTATATTGAAACTAATGGCATTGTGATCACTGGACCCGAAGTGCTCCCCAACATATACCTCCGTTCACCTGACCTATCTCATTCCCTAACAGGAGATCCAACATTGCCCCTTCTCTAGTCTATGTATTGTTGCAAAAAACTATCCTGCACACATTTTACAAACTCCAAACCATCCAGCCCTTTTACAGAATGGGCTTCCCAGTCTATGTGTAGAAAATTAAAATCTCCCACAATCACCACCCTGTGCTTACTACAAATGTCTGCTATCTCCTTGCAAATTTGCTCCTCTAATTCTCGCTCCCCATTAGGTGGTCTATAATACACCCCTATAAGTGTTACTACATCTTTCCCATTCCTCAATTCCACCCAAATAGGCTCCCTAGATGAGCCCTCTAATCTATCCTGCCAGAGCACTGCTGTAATATTTTCTCTGACAAGCAACACAACACCTCCCCCTCTTGTCCCTCCGGTTCTATCACACCTGAAGCAACAAAATCCAGGAATATTTAGTTGCCAATCACAGCCCTCCTGCAACCATGTTTCACTAATAGCTACATCATCATATTTCCAGGTATCAATCCATGCTCTAAGCTCATCCACCTTTCTTACAATGCTCCTAGCATTAAAATAAATGCATTTAAGAAATTCTCCACCTCTTCCTCTCTGTTTATCTCTAACAGTACAAAGAACTTTACTGTCTTCTTTTTCTTCCTTCTCCCATACATCTGTTCCTACACTCTGGTTCCCCTCCCCCCTCGTATCTAGTTTAAATCCACGGGAGCCTCTCTAGCAAACCTACCTGCAAGTATACTTGTCCCCCTCCAGTTCAGATGTAAACCATCCCATCGGAACAGGTCCCACCTTCCCTGGAAAACTGCCCAATTATCTATAAATCTGAAACCCTCCCTCCTGCACCATGTCTTCAGCCACGTGTTGATCTGCACTATCTTACTATTTCTAAACCCACCTGCACGTGGCACTGGTAGCAATCCTGAGATTACTATCCTGGAGGTCCTGTCCTTTAACTTTTTACGATCCTGTACAGCAGTCCCTCCATACCAGACAGTGATACGGCCAGTTAGAATGCTCTCCACGCTACATCTGTAGAAACTTGCAAGAGTCTTTGGTTTCATACCAAATTTCCTCAAACTCTTAATGAAATATCGACATTGCTGTGCCTTCTTTGTAATTGCATCAATATGTTGGGCCCAAGATAGATCTTCAAAGACGTTGACGCCCAGGAACTTGAAACTGCTCACCCTATCCACTGCTGACCCCTCGACGTCAGGCGATGCTCCTCCAAGCTGAGAGTGGTCTCACCTTGGCAGGAGAGGAGGCCATGGATCATGGCTCAACATGTAGGAATGGGAATGGGGAGTGGAATTCGAACGGTAGGCCACTGGGGTATCTGTTTGTTGCAGATAGAGCCAAGGAGCTGAACAAAGCAATTCCCCAATCAGAGTTCTCACCAATGTAACGGAGAGCATACCAGGAAAACCAGATACAGTCGATGACCATGACCGGCATACAGGGGAAGTGCTGCCTCACCTAGAAGGACTGTTTGGGCCCCTGAATAGTAGTGAGGGAACAAGTGAATGGGAAGGTATTGCACTTGTTCCACTTCCAAGGATCAGTGCCAGAAGGGAGATGAGTGGGGGGGGGGGGGGGATAAATGGACGAGGGAATCCCTGTGGTAAGTGGGGAGTGAGGGAGAGGGTAAGATGTGCTTGGTGGAGGTTGTGGAGAATGATGCGGAGGCTCATGGGGTGGTAGGTAAGGACAAGAGGAACTGTCAATATGGCAGAAAGATGGAGTGAGGCTGGTATCTGGGAAATGGAGAAGTTCCCAGTGAAGACAGCATCAACAGTGGAGGAAGGGAAACCCCATTCCTTGAAGATCGAGGACATCGCTGATGTTTCAGGAGAAAAGCCTCACCCTGGGATCAGATGTGGCAGACTGAGGAACTGAGAAAGGGAAAGGCATTTTACAGGAGTTGGGAAGAGGTATAAGCAATATAGTTGTGGGAGTCAGTAGATTTATGTGATGTTCCCAGAGGCAAGCAGAAGGAGATCAGGAAAGTGGAAAGGCAGATGTCAGAAATGGACCAAGTGAAGGATGAAAGTTAGAGACAAAGTTGGTGAAGTTGACAGGCTCAGCATGGGTGCATAAAGCAGGCCAATGCCGCCATCAAAGTTAGGAAGCATTGGTCAGGCTTGGAGCCGGCTCTGGTCCATGAGGCTGATGAAAAGCCATGTTCAGCTGTGTTTCATGTGGATGCCCATGGCTACACCTTCGGTTTGGAAAAAGTGGGAAGAGTCACTGGGGGTGATGTCCAGCTCTGTCAGATAGTGGAAGGTGGTGATGGAGGAGAACTGGTTTGGTCTAGAAAGAAGAGAAGAGCCTTAAAACCTTCTTAATGGGGGACGGAAGTGTACAAGCACTGGGCACATAAGGTGAAAATGAGAAGGTCGGGGTCAAGGAGCTTAAAAGTTGTTGAGAAGATCATGAACGTGTAGCCAAGTCACTCTGGCATTGACCCTGCCTCGTGCTCTTTCTTTACACTGAAAACTGGACTGATCATGATGCTCTGATAAGAAAGCCAACGAGACAGAGAGGACACTGACTTCAGGCAAAGAGTCCACAGAAAGACAAAACCAGCTAGACTACAAACTTCAAAGTGCATTTATTATTCAAGTATGTGTACATTATACAACCCTGAGATTCATCTCCTTACAGGCAGTCACAAGACAAAGAAGCCCAAAAGAACCCAGAGAAAAGACCGTCAGACACCCAACGTGCAGAGAGAGAAATAAAAGCAAATCATACAATCGATAAAAATAACCAAATTACATTCAGATGAAGAGTGAGTCTAGACACGAAGCCCGGAGCAGGCCTCAGGCTCAGCCACAGTTCAGTGCAGAGCCAAGTAAACGATGCAGAACAGCGAGCGGAACAGGCCCAATCCTCGCCTCTTGTCACAACACCCGGCCTTGTCAATCCATCTGGCCTGGCGTTTAAATCACCCAAACATCTGGTCATCCTCACACTAGGACCAGGTCACTGGCGCATCGATGTGCTCTGCGTCTGGACACCATCTCAACCCTTACTCGACCTTTCCGAATTGGCCTGACGCTTAGATCAATCAAAGCTCACTCTTGGTTTTGGTGGACGGGCCTCAAATCTGCCTCTCCTCCGCTCCCCTCATCCCGACTTTGCCTCGAATCTGCCTCATCTTGACTCTGCCAGGCACTGGCATACATCGACTCGCCACTCCATTGTATGTGGTAATTTTTTGCCATAAATTCTACAAGAAAAACTGTTATTAATCAATAGTTGTATTCTTTGTTTTGTTTGCCTCAACGAGCCACTCAAATCATCAATGAGCTTCACTAGCACCATCTTAATTCAGAGCAAATTCCTGAAATTCCACTGAACGTTTACAAACAGCTGACTGCAAAAATATAAACCAGCATAAATATCAACTACAGGAAAAATATTTATAATTTAGACCCTAATCCAACATGCGTTAGTGGAAGACACCACAATCTGTGTGGAAAAAAGCCATCTAAGTTTCTAACAAGATCTCAATAAACTGAGATATTGGGTAAGGGAATGACAAGACAAATTTAACACAGGTGTGTGTGAAGTGATACAGCAGGTACAGTGATTGGCAGGGCCTTTGAGAGAGTTGTAAACGAACAAAAACTAGTGTATAGGTAAAAGATTGAAAAAGGATCTGAGAGCCATCTTATTCACAGAGTAAGTGCACTAGGGAAGTAGCAGAGGTGAGACAATAATAATGTTTAAAAGACATTCAGCAGTTACATAGATGGGAAGTGTTTCGAGAGGTAAGGGTCAAGCACATGTAGATAGCTGTAGGTTATTTAGATATTAAAGTAAAATTAAAATTGTACAAGGCATTGGTGAGGCCAAATTTGGAGTATTGTGTAGAATTCTGGTCACCGAATTATAGAAAAGATGTCAACAAAATAGAGAGAGTACAGAGGAGATTTACTAGAATGTTACCTGGGTTTCAGCACCTAAGTTACAGAGAAAGGTTGAACAAGTTAGATCTTTATACTTTGGAGCGTAGAAGGTAGAGGGGAGACTTGATAGAGGTATTTAAAATAATGAGGGGGATAGATAGAGTTGACGTGGATAGGCTTTTTCCATTGAGAGTAGGGGAGATTCAAACAAGAGGACGTAAGTTGAGAGTTAGGGAGCAAAAGTTTAAGGGTAACACGAGGGGGAATTTCTTTACTCAGAGAGTGGTAGCTGTGTGGAACGAGCTTCCAGTAGAAGTGGTAGAGGCAGGTTTGATTTTGTCATTTTTTTAAAAATTGGATAGGTATATGGACAGGAAAGGAATGGAGGGTTATGGGCTGAGTGCAGGTCGGTGGGACTAGGTGAGAGTAAGCGTTCAGCACGGACTAGAAGAGCCGAGATGATTTGTTTCCGTGCTGTAATTGTTATATGGTTATATCAGTCAGCATGGACGAGTTGGGCCAAAGGGCCGTTTCTCCACCATATTATCTCTGTGCCACAGCCCCCTCCCTCCACGACTGGTCGCAAGATCCAGGCTGTTACAGCTTTCATGGCCCCGCTTTCCTCCAGCTTTTTAGGTCAGGTAATGGTGTTGGGAAAATTACTGGGGAGAAAATGACTCAATTCATCTCCTTCAGGATGGGCCATTACACCGAGAAGTAAGGTTCCCTACAATGAAGGGCCTCTGTACCCTCAGCCAGCACTCCTTCGACCAATCAGCCACCATCTCCCTATGAGAGGAAACGCTGGGCGTTCATGCCTGCATTGTACGCACAACCTGTATCAAATTGAGTGCGTTCATGCCTGCATTGTACGCACAACCTGCATCAAATTGAGTGCGTTCATGCCTGCATTGTACGCACAACCTGCATCAAATTGAGTGCGTTCATGCCTGCATTGTACGCACAACCTGCATCAAATTGAGTGCGTTCATGCCTGCATTGTACGCACAACCTGCATCAAATTGAGTGCGTTCATGCCTGCATTGTACGCACAACCTGCATCAAATTGAGTGCGTTCATGCCTGCATTGTACGCACAACCTTCTGAATCAGATTGCGTATCAAAACAGGAAACAAAGCTCTCACCCTGAAGGCGCTCTTTGCACCCTTTTCTCTGAGACTAGAGCTATTAATGCGAATACGTCATGATTCAATGTTTCTTACCCTAAACAGTTCATCTCATCAACAATTCTTGTCCGACCCCCCCCCCCACACCCACACCCCTCCTCTATCTATGACTGTAACCCACATTGTAGTGCTGTTTACATTGTAAATGCATGCTTCTATTTATATATTTCTGCTTTATATCCATGCTTTAACCTGTAATTTAATGTTATATATTTCTTTATTCTTTGATGTTGTTCAATTGTGTTGAATTTTATCACATCCTGTCCAACACACCAAAAATTCCTAATACATACAAGTCTATATAGCAAATAAAGCTAGTCCCTCGTAACTGAGAGTTCATTACAGGGAAGTGAAGGTGAAGGGGCTGCCAGTCAAGCAGCTATCACCTCAACTACAATCCAACTCCCCCGTTGTCACCAGACAAGAAGATCTCAGATTCCTCTTTGAGTAAGAAAGGATTCTTTTTAACACTGAGAACAGTCGTCGGGTCAGTCATCATTTCTAGTCTCAGACAATACATGTCTGAAGTATTGATGTTGATCAGCTTCTGATGAGGTAATGGACTATTAAGATTCTTGGTTTAAGCCATAGTTGGCTTGTCCTTGCAATAAATTTGGTGTTCTCACTCAATCCCAGTTACTGAGGAACTTTGGTTCCCAATTCTTTATTTTCCTTCATGTTAAGCTTGACTCTATTTGATCGCGTCTGTATCATGGCCGATTGGACTAGCTGGTGGGCCATTGCTTTTCACAAAGCCCCTCCTTGAAGTACCCTGACAGTAGGACAATAAAGAATGTTTAATTGTAGTCTTTTCTTGGTGAGAGATTGATCAGCAATCTTTCTCCAGGTGCTTAAAAGAGCAGCTCATATTAACTGTATTTTCATTCCCAGTTTCAAAAACGCCTGATGTTTCGGCTCAGTGATTTTGTGCTAATTTTGCATTAAGGGACAGATTTGCTGTAATTTTGGGTGTAACTTCCATCCCTCTTCTTTCCGACTCCCTTTAATTAAAAAATAACAAAGAACTTGAAATAGGTTGCAATGAAGTCTGAGAGGGGATCTCTTGTGTGCGGACTGAGATCATGAATGCTGTTATCCTGCTGATCAGTTGCTAACGTCTCACTACCATACGCTGTCAGTATTCGTGCAGGGTTCCAAGACGGCAGTGCTTCGCAGGAAAGCAGGAAATTCATTACAGCTTTGCTTAGAAGTCCGAGGGAAAGCTGTTTATAGTTTTCATCATCCCATGTAGAAAATGTAATTTAGAACTTTAAATGAAGCAATGACACACAAGTGTGGGTGTTGAATTAATAATCTCTTTTCATCCTTTAATAATTAAAATACAGTAGAAAGGGTAAACATTTTTGTCTTTTTATTAATATTGTTGGATACAAAAATTTGGATTTATGTAAATTTTGGAAAGTAACATCAATTAGTAGAGAAGTGTTATTTTTATCTGGTATTTTAAACCATAGGCAATTCTCACCCTTTATGTTTTGAAAAGTCATAATCCAGTACCATTGTTATTTTTAACTTTAATAAAACACATTCATAACATGATAAAGTGATTACAGTGCAAAAGGGATGGTGTGGCCCAAAGGCTCTGCCGTGAATTGGTCAGTCCTAACTAGTCCTCCTCTTCCCTGCAACCCGAACATCCTCTCCAATCCCCTTTGATTCAGATTGAGAATTAGTTTGATTCATGTTTATTTATCACACCTACATCGAAATGTTCAGTGATATGCATTGAAACAGCCGAGGGATGTTTAACTTGTACAACACAGAACATAGCAAGTGATGAAGCAACAGCAGCAAAACAAACGCTTTTCCTCCCTCCCACCCACATCCCCTCTGGCCTCCAGCCTCCAGTGGACGAGGGTTTGCAGGCATTGACCAGTGCACTTGCAGAGATTCACAGATCTAGGGCTCCAGCCATCAGGCCTTCACCTGTGGACATCCAATCAATGTTTGGGCATCGATCTTCAGTATCAACCTATGAACAGCTCGTAATGAAGAATGAGGGCTCTGGATGGGGACGCACGCTCTAGGCCTTGAGCTCCAGACTCACTGATGAAAACAAGGCTTCCAACTCCAGTCTCACATACTCACCCTGATCAACTCTGCTCCAACACCCCACAGGGACTGAGGTTCCAATCTCAAACACGTCTGTGGAAGAGAGCCTGCCCTTGCATTTCTCATGTAATGTCTGCCCTTTGCAACGTATCTGTGGTTCTGGAACCATCTGGTAATTGGAACACTTCCTCTCTCGATCTGCACCACCTATCAAATCCTCTCTCATCGTCAGCCTCTCTAGACTAAACTCCTGCCTGGAGACACAAGGGACTACAGGAGCTAGAATTTGGAGTAACATACAATTCTCTGGAGGAACTCAGTGGGTCAGGTTGCATCTGTGGGAGGAAAGGAAAAGGTTGACATGTTGAGGTGTGAGAGGAGACAGCTGGTATAAAGGGAAGAGAGGGAGTGTCGAGGCAGGGGCCAGTCAGTGGTTAGAGGATCGAGGGCAGGGGAAGGATGATGGGCAGAGGAAGCTGGGTAGGGTTGGGAGACAGAGGTAGGTGGGTAATAGGTAGAGGTAGATGAATACAGGTGGTTGGAGCAAGGTTTTGAGAGGTTGGTGTCGGTGAAGACAGAAATGAGTGTTTATTTTAATTTATTCACTTACGGGATGTGCAAGTCACCAGCTAAGCCAGCATTTATTGCCCATCCCTAGTTGCCCTTGAGAAGCTGGTGATGAGCTGCCTTCTTGAACTGCGGCAGTCCCTGAGGTGTAGGTACACCCCCATGCTGTTAGGGAGAGAATTCCATGATTTTGACCCAGCGACAATGAAGGAATGGCGATATGTCTCCAAGTCAGGATGGTGAGTGATTTGGAGGGGGATTTCCAAATGGCGTGACTGGTGTACTGGGTTGGGAGCTGGCCCCTTCCATTAGTACTGTTCTCAATGGAAGACGAGCTGGATGGCGTTCGTCTGCGAGATGCGGTACTGCTACATGCTTACCGGTTCTTGTTGTTGGCTCCAAGGCAACGTCCCATGCACCATCAATCGACAAGTCAAGTCACTCAGGGACTGTGTACTTCTCTGCCATTGTACAGAGACACACACACGCACACACACGCACGCACGCGCGCGCACACACACGCACACACAATAACTTGGTCACACGCGACATTGTTTTTACAAAGCCATGTTGACTTTACCCCATTAATCTGACTTTTCCTCAGAGTCCTTCGATAACATCTGTAAAAACAGGTTCTAACATGGTCCCAGTGTTAAGCTAACAGACATGCAGGCTCCTGTTGTTAATCTCCCTCCCTTTTTAGATAACAGAGATTTGCATTTTCCATTTAGTATTCAAATGGTAGATCTTCCACACCTGGGGAATTTCAGAGAATTCTAAACAATGTGCCTGCTGTCTCACTAGCCATTTCTTTGGAGACCCAACACTTCTGGAATTGTTAATTGTATCTGAGAAAGGATTAACTTCTCTGCCGATTAATCCTGACTGACAGCACCTCAGCCACATGACCTCATATAAGCAGCAAGCACAAAAACATAAATTATATACAATTTTTACAAGAAAGAACAAAACTAGAGCCAGCATTGAAACAAAATCTTTTTTAGTGCAAAGTGATTGAAATGGTCATGGTGTTGCTAAACTGTGGTGATTAAGGTTTTCCAGTTTGTTCAAGAACTAAATGGTTAAAGGGAAGTGTTGTGTTCTTTGTATTAATATGTACCATGGGTTAACAATAAAGAATCATATTCTGGAAGAATTAGAACTTTTAGTTACAGCAACAAAACCAAACCATGTCTTTACCAAGCCAGGTTCCAGATCATTCTGTCATTTCTGCGCATGCTCAGAGCTCTTTCCAGTTACGTCATCACACGTGACATCACCACAGGAAGCAGCTGTTTTTGAACGTGGTAACGTGGTACTTCAGGCTTCTGTACCTCCCATAGGAAACAGGAGTAGAATTGGGCCATTCAGCCCATTGAATCTGCTTTGCCATTCCATCATGACTGATTTACTATCCCTCTTAACTCCATTCTCCTGCTTTCTCCCTATAACCTTTGACCTCCTTACTAATCAAGAACCTATCAACCTCTGCTTTAAATATACCTAAAGATTTGCCAGCCACAGCCAATTGCGGCAATGAATTCCACAGGTTCACTATCTTCTGTGAGAGGATGGCATAGCTTGGATGGTGGGGAACTTTGATGATGGCCATTGCCTTTTTGAGGCAGAGAGTTAATCATGTAGATAGTAGCGATGGTGGGTACAATAAACGGGTGAGATTAGCTGAGTAAGTATGGCATTTCCTGGTCCTCTGTTGCTGAGATTTGCTTCTCCTCGAAACTCGGGTGAAGTGCCTGGTCTAACCACCGACCTCTGAGGGGATGGTGCGGGCAGAGGAATGTAGGGCCTTTCTTTCAGGATTGTCTCTCCCTTTCCGGGTCCCTGACTTCACAAAGCTCCATGCACCAGTCACAATTCATGGCAGCCCTGTCTGTGGTGTGCTCCGTGGCCAGGACACAGTGAAGCTTGTTCAAAGTAAATTTATTACTAAAGTACATATATATATGCCACCATGTACTACCCTGAGATTTATTTTCTTGCTGCATTTACAGTAAAATAAAGAAATACACTTTATGAAAACAGTAATAAACAAAGACTGACAAACAACCAACATGCAAAAGACAAATCGTGCAAATAATTTTAAATATATAAATAAATAATACTGAGAACATGTGCTGTCGAGTTCTCGAAAGAGAGTCCTTTTGCTGTCCACAAAGTGTTGCCCAACGGCGTTCCTGGCCATTGGATCTCACTATCCCAGTCTGCCAGAGCTGTCTTCATGTGCCAGGTCAGGGAATCACTGTCTCATTGGGCTACGAGGCCCACCGGCTACCCTCAGCTGCCGTAGTCATCAGGACGTGGCCTCTGTCAGGTGCAAATGGCTACTTGGAGCCACAGTTGAGGGCTGAGTGTCCAATGGGGACCAAAGGTGAGTGAGCTGCCCCAGAATGGACAAGATGAGCCCTTTCACCAGAGGTGTTCCCTCTCCCTGGATACCATATCCACGCCTTAAGATGTTCTGTGCCGTCTTATAAGTGACACAGACCTTTGCTGTTGTGGTGACTTAGTTTAACTTTTGAGCATTTTGTACAGCGATGATTGTCGTCAAGAGCCTGGGTGTGATTATGGGCAAGCAAGGGCAGCATAATTATCTCTCTACCACCACCTTCAAAGGAAGGTGATGCTTCCCGGCTGTGAAGGAGCACATTTATAGGATCGTTGGTGTGTTGCCTGTAGCTCAGTACCTGGGCACTAGGCTCTGGGCTGCTTGCGCTGTCTAGTCGAATGCCCTGAGATACAGCACAGTTACCGACCGCAGTGTTGCAGCATGTTTGGCAAGTCTTACTTTCTGCAAAGGACGGTGGGGGTGGGAGAGGAGGGGAGGCTGTGAAAATGAGGAACTGCAAACTGCAGACACAGCACCCTGAGGCACTGGTGTTAATTACAGGGGACTTCAACCATGTGACTTTGGACAAGACACTACCTGCTTTCTCCCAGTATGTGGATTGCTACACCAGGGGTAATAGGACTATTGACCTACTGTATGCAAACATAGAGGAGGCATACAGTGCATCCCCGCTGCCTGCACTGGGGAAAGCTGATCACAACCTGGTTTTGTTACAGCCCAGATATAAATCAATTGTGATGAGGCATCCCACTACCACACGCTCTTTTAGGAAGTGGACTCCTGAAGCTGAACAGGCCCTGAGAGAATGCTTTGGTACTACTAACTGGGATGTACTGCAAGGGGGGCTCTGTGGGGGCGTTGGGGAGGTCACTGAATGCACAACGGACTATATTAACTTTTGTGTGGATGTCGTTGTCCCTGTTAGAACTGTTCGCTGCTATCCCAATAATAAGCCCTGGATCACTAGTCACATCAAAGGCCTCCTAAACCAGAAGAAGAGGGCCTTTAAAGATGGTGATCGGTTGGAGCTTAAAAGAGTTCAGAAGGAACTCAGAGTACAGATAAGGGGGACAAAGGAGCAGTATAGGAGGAAGCTAGAACAAAAGCTGCAGAACAAAAGCATGAAGGAGGTGTGGGATGGGATGAAGATCATCACCGGATGCGGTGCAAAGCGGGGGGCAAACATAAGAGGAGATGTGGAGAAAGCGAACCAGCTGAACAACTTCTTCAATAGGTTCGACAGCACAATCTCATCCTCACCGCAGAACTCCACACCAGGCTTGTCTTTCTACTCGTCCTCCCTCTTACTTCCCTCACAGGAAAATAGCCACTCACAGGAGACCTTGCCCACGCCCAGGATTACGGCTGCACAGGTGGAAGGTCAACTGAGGAAGATCTGTACCAGCAAGGCGGCTGGATCTGATGGAGTTTCCCCACGATTACTGAGGGCCTGTGCGACTGAGCTGGGAGAACCACTACAGCGCATCTTCAACATGAGCCTGGAGCAGAGAAGAGTACCCAGACAGTGGAAAACATCCTGTATTGTCCCGGTACCGAAGAAACCACAACCAAAGGAGTTGAATGACTTCAGACCTGTTGCCTTGACGTCGCACGTGATGAAGACCATGGAGCGGCTGATAATACAGAATCTGAGGCCACAAACCAGGCATGCCCGGGATCCTCTTCAGTTTGCGTATAAGGAGAAGGTGGGAGTGGAGGATGCTATCACGTATTTGCTGCACAAATCCCTCTCTCACCTGGATGGGGTCAGTGGTGCTGTGAGGATTACATTCCTGGACTTCTCTAGTGCCTTTAACACCATCCAGCTCAAGATCTTAAGGCACAACCTATCGGAGATGGGAGTAGACTCTCACATGGTGGATTGGATAGTGGACTACTTGACAGATAGACCTCAGTATGTGCGGTTGGGACACTGTAGGTCTGACACGGTGGTCAGCAGCACAGGAGCGCCGCAGGGGACCGTGCTCTCTCCGGTCCTGTTCACCCTGTACACATCAGACTTCCAATATAACTCGGAGTCCTGCCATGTGCAGAAGTTCGCTGACGACACGGCCATAGTGGGGTGTGTCAGGAATGGACAGGAGGAAGAGTATAGGAAACTGATACAGGACTTTGTGATATGGTGCAACTCAAACTACCTGCGTCTCAATATCACCAAGACCAAGGAGATGGTGGTGGACTTTAGGAGATCTAGGCCTCATATGGAGCCAGTGATCATTAATGGAGAATGTGTGGAGCAGGTTAAGACCTACAAGTATCTGGGAGTGCAGTTAGACGAGAAGCTAGACTGGACTGCCAACACAGATGCCTTGTGCAGGAAGGCACAGAGTCGACTGTACTTCCTTAGAAGGTTGGCGTCATTCAATGTCTGTAGTGAGATGCTGAAGATGTTCTATAGGTCAGTTGTGGAGAGCGCCCTCTTCTTTGTGGTGGCGTGTTGGGGAGGCAGCATTAAGAAGAGGGACGCCTCACGTCTTAATAAGCTGGTAAGGAAGGCGGGCTCTGTCGTGGGCAAAGTACTGGAGAGTTTAACATCGGTAGCTGAGCGAAGGGCGCTGAGTAGGCTACGGTCAATTATGGAAAACCCTGAACATCCTCTACATAGCATCATCCAGAGACAGAGAAGCAGTTTCAGCGACAGGTTACTATCAATGCAATGCTCCTCAGACAGGATGAAGAGGTCAATACTCCCCAATGCCATTCGGCTTTACAATTCAACCGCCAGGAGTAAGATATGTTAAAGTGCCGGGGTTAGGACTCAATGTATTTAAGTAAACTACTTAAGAACTTTTTAAAAGCTATTTATTAATGCTTTTTGAGAGGGTGATTTTAGATGCATATCATATTTTTACTGAGTTAAGTATTGTATGTAATTAGTTTTGCTACAATAAGTGTATGGGACATTGGAAAAAATGTTGAATTTCCCCATGGGGATGAATAAAGTATCTATCTATCTATCTATCTATCTATCTCTCTATCTATCTCTCTATCTATCTCTCTATCTATCTATCTATCTATCTATCTATCTATCTATCTATCTATCTGTTGTATTCTGCTAACCCCAGCCCCAGCCAGTGCAGAGGAAGCACTTTAGTAAAGTGTGAAAGCACATTAGGACAATTAAAACAAAAACGTCCCCCAGGCAGTCAGCCCCCCCTCCTCCCCACATACCTCTATCCATTACCCTCATCAGTAACACTTTAAACCACTGTTTATAACACTATTTACATTGTAAATACATGCTGCTGTTTATGCACGTTTTATTTCAATCTCTAACTTTCACTTTTTTATTTATATTTTTAGAACAGAATCAGGTTTATATATAATAATTTATAATATAAATATAATAAATTATAGTTGAAGTGTAATAAGAACAAGAAGTGTTACTAAAATATTGAGGGTAGCCTTCAGGCTCCTGACTTTCCTCTCTGATGGGAGGAATGAGAAGAGAGCGTGTCCTGGGTGACTGAGGCCCTTAATGATGAATTTGCCAATAACTGTCGTGTCTTCAGCAAATTCTTCCATATAAATCTTATTCTCCATGATTGTTGAATGTTGTTGCACATTACCACAGCAAGTCGGAATACATATTTGATGAATGCCATGGTCCTTGAGCCAGACTCTGCTCGACCGGGCTTCTGGATCAGTTCCAGAGTTGTGGCGCATGAAAACAAACCCGAAAGAAGCTACATTCAAATTCGTTCATTCCCCACCCACCAAGTCAACCAACTCTAAGTCTGAGACAGACAAGTCAAGAGAGGAATTAAAAATTTTATAGAAACATAGAGGGAAGGGGAAGAGCCAGATACTAGAGAGTACCCCAGTGGCTGTACCCCTTGACAATAAGTACTCCTGTTTGAGTACTGTTGGGGGGGGGAGGGGGGACAGCCTACCTGGGGGAAGTGACAGTGGCCGTGCCTCTGGCACAGAGTCTGGCCCTGTGGCTCAGAAGGGTAGGGAAAGGAAGAGAAAGGCAGTAGTGATAGGGGACTCTATAGTCAGGGGGTCAAACAGGTGATTCTGTGGACACAGGAAAGAAACTCGGATGGTAGTTTGCCTCCCAGGTGCCAGGGTCTGGGATGTTTCAGATTACGTCCAAGATATCCTGCAGTGGGAGGGAGAACAGCCAGAGGTCGTAGTACATATTGGTACCAATGACATAGGTAGGAAAAGGGAAGAGGTCCTGAAAACAGACTACAGGGAGTTAGGAAGGAAGTTGGGAAGCAGGATCACAAAGGTAGTAATCTCGGGATTACTGCCTGTGTCACGTGACAGTGAGAATAGGAATAGGATGAGGTGGAGGATAAATGCGTGGCTGAGGGATTGGAACAGGGGGCAGGGATTCAGATTTCTGGATCATTGGGACTTCTTTTGGGGCAGATGTGACCTCTACAAAAAGGACAGGTTGCACTTGAATCCCAGGGAGACCAATATCCTGGCGGGGAGGTTTGCTAAGGCTACTGGGGAGAGTTTAAACTAGAATTGTTGAGGGGTGGGAACCGAACTGAAGAGACTGGGGAAGGGGCGGTTGGCTCACAAATTGAGAAAGTTAAGAGACAGTGTGTGAGGGAGGATAGGTAGGTGATAGAGAAGGGACGCGCTCAGACCGAAGGCTTGAGATGTGTCTATTTTAACACAAGGTGTTATGAACAAAGAAGATGAGCTTTGAGTGTGGATCAGTACCTGGAGCTATGATGTGGTGGCCATTACAGAGACTTGGATGGCTCAGGGACAGGAATGGTTACGTCAAGTGCTGGGTTTTAGATTTTTCAGAAAGAACAGGGAGGGAGGCAAAAGAGGTGGGGGTGTGGCACTGTTAATCAGAGATAGTGTCACAGGTGCAGAAAAGGTGGACATCATGGAGGAATTGTCCATGAGGGAGGTCAGAAACAGGAAGGGGTCAATAACTTGGTGTTTTTTATAGGCCACCCAATAGAAACAGGGATATCAAGGAGCAGATAGGGAAACAGATCCTGGAAAGGTGTAATAGTAACAGAGTTGTGATGGGAGATTTTAATTTCCCAAATATCGATTGGCATCTCCCTAGAGCAAGGGGTTTAGATGGGGTGGAGTTGGTTAGGTGTGTTCAGGAAGGTTTCTTGACACAATATGTAGATAAGCCTACAAGAGGAGAGATAGTATTTGATTTGGTATTGGGAAATGAACCTGGTCAGGTGTCAGATCTCTCAGTGGGAGAGCATTTTGGAGATAGTGATCATAATTCTAGCTCCTTTACAATAGCATTGGAGAGAGATAGGAAGAGGAAACTGGAAGCTTAAATTGGGAACAGATGTTCTCAGGGAAAAGTACGGAAGAAATGTGGCAAATGTTCAGGGGATATTTGTGTGGATTTCTGCATAGTTATGTTCCAATGAGACAGGGAAGTTATGGTAGGGTACAGGAACCATGGTGTACAATGGCTCTAATAAATCTAGTCAAGAAGAAAAGAAAAGCTTACAAAAGGTTCAGAGAGCTAGATAATATTAAAGATATAGAAGATTATAAGGCTAACAGGAAGGAGCTTAAAAAGGAAATTAGGAGAGCCAGAAGGGGCCATGAGAAGGACTTGGTGAGCAGGATTAAGGAAAACCCCACGGCATTCTACAAGTATGTGAAGAGCAAGAGGATAAGATGTGAAAGAATAGGACCAATCAAGTGTGACAGTGGGAAATTGTGTATGGAACTGGAGGAAATAGCAGAGGTACTTAATGAATACTTTACTTCACTATTCACTATGGAAAAGGATCTTGGTGATTGTAGTGATTACTTGCAGCAGAATGAAAAGCTTGAGCATGTAGATATTAAGAAAGAGGATGTGCTGGAGCTTTTGGAAAGCATCAAGTGGGATAAGTCGCCGGGACTAGAAAAGATGTACCCCAGGCTACTGTGGGAGGCAAGGGAGGAGATTGCTGAGCCTCTGGCGATGATCTTTGCATCATCAATGTGGACGGGAGAGGTTCCAGAGGATTGGAGGGTTGCGGATGTTGTTCCTTTATTCAAGAAAGGGAGTAGAGAAAGCCCAGGAAATTATAGACCAGTGAGTCTTACTTCAGTGGTTGGTAAGTTGATGGAGAAAATCCCGAGAGGCAGGATTTATGAACATTTAGAGAGGTATAATATGATTAGGAATAGTCAGCATGGCTTTGTCAAGGGCAGGTTGTGCCTTATGAGCCTGTTTGAATTTTTTGAGGATGTGACTAAATACATTGATGAAGGAAGAGCAGTAGATGTAGTGTACATGGATTTCAGCAAGGCATTTGATAAGGTACCCCATGCAAGGCTTATTGAGAAAGTAAGGAGGCATAGGATCCAAGGGGGCATTGCTTTGTAGATCCAGAACTAGCTTGCCCACAGAAGGCAAAGAATGGTTGTAGACAGGTCATATTATGCATGGAGGTCAGTCACCAGTGGGGTGCCTCTGTGATCTGTTCTGGAACCCTTACTCTTCGTGATTTTTATAAATGACCTGGATGAGGAAGTGGAGGGATGGGTTTGTAAATTTGCTGATGACACAAAGGTTGAGGGTGTTGTGGATAGCATGGAGGGCTGTCAGAAGTTACAGCGAGATATCAATAGGATGCAAAACTAGGCTGAGAAGTGGCAGATGGAGTTCAACCCAGATAAGTGTGAAGTGGTTCATTTTGGTAGGTCAAATATGATGGCAGAATATAGTATTAATGGTAAGGCTCTTGGCAGTGTGGAGGATCAGGGGGATCTTGGGGTCTGAGTCCATAGGACGCTCAAAGCAGCTGTGCAGATTGACTCTGTGTTTAAGAAGGCATACGGTGCATTGGCCTTCATTAATCGTGGAACTGAGTTTAGGAGCCAAAAGGTAATGTTGCAGCTATATAGGACCCTGGTCAGACCCCACTTGGAGTACTGTGCTCAGTTCTGGTTGCCTCACTACAGGAAGGATGTGGAAACCATAGAAAGGGTACAGAGGAGATTTACAAGGATTTTGCTTGGATTGGGGAGCATGTCTTATGAAAACAGGTTGAGTGAACTCGGCCTTTTCTCCTTGGAGCAACGAAGGATGCGAGGTGACCTGATAGAGGTGTATAAGAAGATGAGAGGCATTAATCGTGTGGATAGTCAGAGGCTTTTTCCCAGGGCTGGAATGGCTAGCATGAGAGGGCACAGTTTTAAGGTGCTGGGGAGTAGGTACAGAGGAGACGTCAGGGGTAAGTTTTTTACGCAGAGAGTGGTGAGTGCGTGGAATGGGCTGCCGGCAACGGTGGTGGAGGCGGATACGATAGGGTCTTTTAAGAGACACCTGGACAGGTACATGGAGCTTAGTAAAATAGAGGGCTATGGGTAACCCTAGTAATTTCTAAGGTAGGGATATGTATGGCATAACTTTGTGGGCCGAAGGGCCTGTATTGTGCTGTAGGTTTTTTAAAATATATTTTATTGTTTTATGTGAACAGAAAAAACTAACAAAAAAATTATAGCATATCCACAAAAATCACAACCATAGCAAGATCAAATTAAATGCTGAGCAGCGAAAGAGAAAAAAAAATAAAGGCAAAAGTAAACATACACAGCAGAGGTGCACCGCACCAACAAAACCTCAGTCCTCACCCCGTAAGAAAGTCCAATACAGGGCCCCATATCCTTTCAAAGATGTCCCCTCTGTCCTCATTACATAGTCTCAGTCTCTCCAAATGTAAAGTATTTGCCAGTTCTCTCAGCCACAGATCATACATAGGCACAGAGTCCATTTTCTACATTTGCAGGATTAACTTCTTAGCAATCACCATTCCAAACAATACAGCCATTTTTTCATACTTATTGGCTGAAGATAGGGAGCTTGTTGCTCTAAGGACGGCTATGAGCAGGTCTGGTTCCCACCGCTTCCCATAAGCCTCAGAGAAACAGTGAAAAATACTTTTCCAGTATGCATAAAGCTTACAACGTGACCAGAATGAATGTGACAAGTTACTGTTCTCAGATTTACATCTATTACAAACTGGTGAAACATCAGGGTAGAAGCTGTGCAACTTTTCTTTGGAATAATGGAGTCTATGTATTGTTTTAAACTGTACGTGACTGACATTGACCGAACAATCATGTATACTCTTTAAACACTCATCCCAGACCTCCTCTGTCAGTTCTATACCCAATTCATCCACCCATGCCTGTTTAAGACCTGCAGTATTCACCTGAGCTCCATTATGTAGGATCTGATAAGAACAGGATACCGCACTACGAGTAACTGGATCAAATTTATTTATTGCCTCCAAGGACTCATGTTTGTCTAAAACCTCCAAGTTAGGTATATATTTCCTAACATAATTTCAAATTTGTAGATATCTAAAAAAACTAGTTGCAGGGATATTGTAAACTGCTTGTAACTGTGCAAATGAGGCAAAGTTTCCATTTACATGTAGGTCACCTACTCTACAGATACCACTCTGTTTCCAGGATGAAAAAACAGTATCATTCAGGCCAGGCAAAAAGGAGTGGTTGTCACAAATCGGAGTGTCAATATAAGTTTTTGGGGCTTTAATGTGTAGTTGAATCTGCTTCCAAATTCTTATAGTGTTGCCAACCACAAAGCTGTTACTAAAATGTGACAATAAATTAACTGCAGTGGGGCTATTAAGGAGAGCTGGTAAGGAAGTCTTCTTACAGAGCACTCACTCTCTGAGTAACCATGCTGGGCACGAGTCTGAGGTAGAGGTGCCTTTCTTCCACCATGCAAGAATGGATAGGTGGGCAGCCCAGTAATACTTTTTAATGTCTGGTAGGGCAAAACCACCTGCTTCCTTGGGCTTTGACAAGTGTTTTTTAGTAATTCTAATGGCTCTATAATTCCAAATGAAGGGTATAATAATTGAATCCAATTGCTTAAAATATGACAGAGGAATAAAACATGGAATTGACTGGAAAAGATGAAGAAATCGTGACAGTACAATCATCTTGATTGCGTTAATCCTCCCCACCAATGAAATTGGAAGGGTTTTCCAAAGTCAATATTGCATTTAACCTGTTCAACTTTGTTTCACCAATTCACTTGCAAAAGATCATCTGGGTTTTTTTGTAATAGTCACACCAAGATGGGAAAAATTATCATGTTATTTTAAAGGGAATGGACTGTACATACGCTGTATTAACCACTGCAGTGACTGGCATTAGTTCACTCTTATTCCAGAAACATGAAAACTACCAACATTATTAATTAGAGTCAGACGGGCGGGTATTGACGTTTGTGGGCTGGAGATCGTCAGCGTATAACGAAAGGTGATGTTTATGTCCATGCATATCAATGGGAAATACCAAAGGGTCCTGTCTGATGCTAACAGCCAGTGGCTCAATGATAACTGCAAACAAAAACGGAGAAAGGGGGCAGCCTTGACGAGTCCCACGATGAATTGCAAAAGGGGAAGAAATATTCTGATTAATGATAATTGAAGCAGATGGGTGTGAATAAATTATCTCAATCCATTTAATGAAGGATGATCCAAATCCAAATCTCTTAAGTGCAAACATCATATATGACCATTCCACTTGGTCAAATGCACGTTGCGCATCTAATGAGATGACTACAGCCCCTTCTGCATGCTTTGTATATAAAATATTGAAGAGATGGTGCAGATTAAAATACATACGTCTACCTGGCATAAAGCCAGTTTGGTCTGGATGAATCATAGAACAAATGCGTTCTTTTAACCTATTGGCCAGGACTTTCCGGAGAATTTTGGTTTCAATGGGCAGCAGCAAAATGGGGTAATATGATGAAACCACCTCGGGATCACGGCCTAGTTTTGGAATCAGAGAAACATTGGCTTTACATAAAGTAAGTGGCAATCTGGAAGCTGTCCTGGAGTGATTCAACATTCGTAAGAGCAGAGCTGACAACTTTGGACCAAATACTTTGAAGAATTCCATGCTAAAGCCATCCGGACCCGCTCCCTTATTATTGGGGAGGGAGGAGATGACCTTCTTAATCTCATCTAGGCTAATATCAGCATCAAGTGCATTTACTGAATCTGTTGACAGCATGGGCAGATTCAGATTATCAAAAAATGCTTTCATAGCTTCAGTGTCCGGACCACCTTGTGATTGGTAAACACTAGCACAGAACTTCGCAAACACTTATTAATTTTTCCAGGTCCGTCAATAAAAAGCCATCTTTCGCCTTTATATGATGTATGGTGCTAGAGGCCTGCATCTGACGGGCAAATAGCTTATGGGGCTTTTCACCAAGCTCAAAATACCTCTGTCTGACTTGTGTCAGTAGGTTTGAAACACTCTTGGACATTATAGAATTATACTCATACCGTAAGGCAGTAATCTTATTAAGTAATTCTGCTTCCTGGTTTATTTTATAAGAGGCTTCCAGATTTGCCAACTCATCATCTACTTCAGTTAACCTTTTCTTGAATCTTCTTTTTTCCTGCTGTCTCATATATTATTATGCAACCTCTAATTCACATTCAGATTCAGATTCAGATTATTGTCATTTAGAAACCACAAATGCAATGCAGTTAAAAAATGAGACAACATTCCTCCAGAATGATATCACAAAAGCATATGACAAAACAGACTACACCAGAAAATCCACATAACGTTTGGCAATCCCCAATCCAGAGTCCGGAGAGGCTGCTGCGTATTAATATCGCGCTACCGTCTTAGCGCGTTCCCCGGAAAGGAGCTCCAAATCCACCAGACAAAAACAAGACCAAAAACTAAAGCTACAAGACCTGCACAAAACCACATAATTACAACATATAGTTACAACAGTGCAAACAATAGCATAATTGATAAAAAAAAACAGACTATGGGCACAGTAAAAATAGTCCAAGATGTTAAAGGACTATATGTTCAAAAGAAATCACCACAGTTTCCACAAGTCCCGACAGACTTGCCATCCCACGCCGGCGGCAGAAGGGAGTACCCCCGCTATGGACTTCCACGGCACCGCCCGACTCAGCCTCACAGACGCAGCACACAATGGAAGCTCCGTTGAAACCAGCCTCGCAGACGCAGCACACGCCGAAAGCGACCTGAGTCCGTTGAACCTCCGAGCCTCCGACCATCCCCTCCGGCACAGCTTCTCCGAGCACCATCCACTGCCGAGCGTATTAAGACGGCCCCGTCAACGGCCATCAGCAACACGACCCCAAGGACTGGGGGCCTGTTCTTCCCAGCAGAGACCCGGACCTCACAGCAGCAGCAGCAACGAAGAAGGTCTTCCTGGAGATTTCCAGATGTTCCGCCGTGCTCCCACATCTGTTTTCAATCGATTATGATTGCGCACAGCACCCCACTTCACAAATAACAGATAATCAGTTCCGGAGTGGCCGCTTCAAGCTGCGTCGCGCCGCCATCTTGGATCACCTTCATGGCCTCCCAAAGAGTGGAATCATCAACATCACCCACATCATTGGTGCTTAAGTATAGATCTATCTTATCTGAAAGATAAGAACAAAAATCCTTATCCTTTAGCAAAGCATTATTTAACCGCCAACTATATTCACCTCTTTTGTGGTTCAGTTTGAGTATAAGGGAGAGAGGAGCATGATCCGAGGTAAGTATATTACGGTAAGTGCAACCGCCTACCAACAAGACCAATGTTGAATCTAACAGAAAATAATCAATCCTAGAGTAGGATTTGTGTACTGCAGAAAAATATGAAAAATCTTTCTTTGTGGGATTAAGAAGCCTGCAAATATCAGTCAGTCAGACATACTTTATTGATCCCCAGGGAAATTGGGTTTCATTACAGTTGCACCAATAATAGAGTAGAAATATAGCAAAATAAAACCAGAAATAATTAAATAATAATAAATTAATCATGCCAAGTGGAAATAAGTCCAGGACCAGCCTATTGGCTCAGGGTGTCTGACACTCCGAGGGAGGAGTTGTAAAGTTTGATGGCCATAGGCAGGAATGACTTCCTATGACGCTCCGTGTTGCATCTCGGTGGAATGAGTCTCTGGCTGAATGTACTCCTGTGCCTAACCAGTACATTATGGAGTGGATGGGAGTCATTGTCCAAGATGGCATGCAACTTGGACAGCATCCTCTTTTCAGACACCACCGTCAGAGAGTCCAGTTCCACCCCCACAACATCACTGGCCTTACAAATGAGTTTGTTGATTCTGTTGGTGTCTGCTACCCTCAGCCTGCTGCCCCAGCACCCAACAGCAAACATGACAGCACTAGCCACCACAGACTCGTAGAACATCCTCAGCATCGTCCGGCAGATGTTAAAGGACCTCAGTCTCCTCAGGAAATAGAGACGGCTCGGACCCTTCTTGTAGACAGCCTCAGTGTTCTTTGACCAGTCCAGTTTATTGTCCATTCGTATCCCCAGGTACTTGTAATCCTCCACCATGTCCACACTGACCCCTTGGATGGAAACAGGGGTCACCAGTACCTTAGCCCTCCTCAGGTCCACCACCAGCTCCTTAGTCTTTTTCACATTAAGCTGCAGATGATTCTGCTCGCACCATGTGACAAAGTTTCCCACCGTAGCCCTGTACTCAGCCTCATCATCCAACTATGGCAGAGTCAACAGAAAACATCTGAAGATGGCAAGACTCTGTGCAGTAGTTGAAGTCCGAGGTGTAGATGGTGAAGAGAAAGGGAGAGGAGACAGGACAGTCCCCTGTGTACTATAACATATCCACTATGTTATACGATTGCATGAGATTATTAAGTGTTATACTGTTCTTAAATGAACAAACTTGGGGACATTGTCTATCTAGGAGGGAGTCTAAGATGCAATTAAAGTCTCCACCCACAATTATGTTGGAGTCAGACAGATTAGGCATGGCCTTAAAGAGGTTCTGAAAAAAATTGGATCATCAAAGTTGGGCCCGTACACATTTACTAGTGTCAATGGTATGGAGTTTAATATTCCACTCACTATTACATATCTCCCCTCAATAGTTTGTGTGTGAATAAACGGTATGTTTTTTTTATTAGGATTGCAACACCTCTAGTTTTTGTATTAAAATTCGACTGGTAGACCTGAGATGCCCAGGCGGGACAAAGCACTTTCGCCGCTGTTTTCTTAATGTGCGTTTCTTGAAGAAAGCAAATATCAGTCTTAAGTGTACGAAGATGTGCATACACCTTCCCTCTCTTCCAGCTAACAAGTTTAATCTCACCACTGCTGTGCATATGCAAATTAGATGTCATGTCTGCTGCTTAACAAAAAAATATGCTGTATGGTCGCGGCGTAACACAAACTGTAACTCGAACAAATAGATGTGCTGTAACAACCCTTGAGAAACACAAAAAACCCTTCCAAAAATAAAAGCACACCAGGAGTAGTACTTCCATACCCCTAACCAAGAGTCAAAGCGACATCCACGAGCCAACACACAGCCCGGAATAGTGAGATAACTATCCATTACTCACTAAACGCGGGAGAAACGCCTCCACAAATACACCATGAAATATAAAAATAAACAATAGCGATCAGTGTGAGCTTACTTTTCCGTTCCTCATGCGCTGAACATAACGAACAGTCTCCAAATGAAGCCACTAGCGATCAACAACGAAACCAGTAACCCAGCGATAATCTGCTTTGAGGTTGATACGGTGTCAGAATGCCAGTCTTTAACTTCTCGGCTCAGGAACTCCTCAGCTATGGCTGCAGTGCTGAATGTACGGGTGACCATAAACCTCGTCGGGTACCAGAATCCACACCTAATTTTCCTGGCTTTGAATTTCTCCTTAATGATCTGGAAATCCTGGTGTTTCCTCATGGTAGCCGAGGTTAAATCCGGATACATGAACAGCAGGCGCCCGACATATAAGAGCGGAGCTCTCTCCCTAGACAGCCATAGCACGAGCTCTTTAAGCTGGTAGTGGTGTAGCCTAGCAATAATAACTCTTGGCCTGCCATTTTTAGCCGGTGCTAGGCTCCAGTGGGCACAGTCCACTTCAATCGGCTGGTGGAAATGTTCTTCCCCCAGCAACCTCGGAGGCAACGTGGTGACAAATTACACCAGCTTATTGTTTTCGTCTTTCTCCTGAACCCCGATAATGCGAACGTTTTGACGGCGAGACCGAGCTTCAAGGTCATCCACCTTAGCCTGTAGCTCACACAAAATGCTGGTGGAACGCAGCAGGCCAGCCAGCATCTACAGGGAGAAGTACAGTCGACGTTTCGGGCTGAAACCCTTCGTCAGGACTAACTGAAAGAAGAGATAGTAAGAGATTTGAAAGTAGGAAGGGGAGAGGGAGATCCGAAATGATAGGAGAAGACAGGAGGGGAAGGGATGAAGCTAAGAGCTAGAAAGGTTATTGGCAAAAGGGATACAGAGCTGGAAAAGGGAAAGGATCATGGGACAGGAGGCCTAGAGAGAAAGAAAGGGGAGGGGAGGACCAGAGGGATATGGAGAACAGGCAAAGAGTGATTGTGAGAGGGGCAGAGAGAGAGAGAAAAAAAGGAAGGGCAAATAAATAAATAAATAAATATGTCAGGGATGGGGTAAGAAGGGGAGGAGGGGCATTAACGGAAGTTAGCGGTCATTGTTCATGCCATCAGTTTGGAGGCTACCCAGACGGAATATCAGGTGTTGTTCCTCCAACCTGAGTGTGGCTTCATCTTGACAATAGAGGAGACCATGGATAGACATATCAGAATGGGAATGGGACGTGGAATTAAAATGTGTGGCCACTGGGAGATCCTGCTTTCTCTGGGAGACCGTTTCGCTCAACACCAAATCATTTAAATTGCCTATTCCCATCAACCTGCACGACAAACAGAGCCCTCCAGCCCCCTCCCATCCATGTACCTATCCAAAGTCCTCCAGCCCCCTCCCATCCATGTACCTATCCAAAGCCCTCCACCCCCTCCCATCCATGTACCTATCCAAAGCCCTCCAAACCCCTCCCATCCATGTACATATCCAAAGCCCTCCAACCCCCTCCCATCCATGTACCTATCCAAAGCCCTCCAACCCACACCCATCCATGTACATATCCAAAGCCCTCCAACCCCCTCCCATCCATGTACCTATCCAAAGCCCTCCAACCCCCTCCCATCCATGTACCTATCCAAAGCCCTCCAACCCCCTCCCATCCATGTACCTATCCAAAGCCCTCCAACCCCTCCCATCCATGTACCTATCCAAAGCCCTCCAACCCCCTCCCATCCATGTACCTATCCAAAGCCCTCCAACCCCCTCCCATCCATGTACCTATCCAAAGCCCTCCAACACCCTCCAATCCATGTACCTATACAAAGCCCTCCAGCCCCCTCCCATCCATGTACTTATCCAAAGCCCTCCAACCCCCTCCCATCCATGTACCTATCCAAATTCCTCCAGCCCCCTCCCATCCATGTACTTATCCAAAGCCCTCCAACCCCCTCCCATCCATGTACCTATCCAAAGCCCTCCAACCCCCTCCCATCCATGTACCTATCCAAAGCCCTCCATACCCCTCCCATCCATGTACCTATCCAAAGCCCTCCAGCCCCCTCCCATCCATGTACCTATCCAAAGCCCTCCAGCCCCCTCCCATCCATGTACCTATCCAAAGCCCTCCACCCCCTCCCATCCATGTACTTATCCAAAGCCCTCCAACCCCCTCCCATCCATGTACCTATCCAAAGCCCTCCAGCCCCCTCCCATCCATGTACCTATCCAAAGCCCTCCATACCCCTCCCATCCATGTACGTATCCAAAGCCCTCCAACCCCCTCCCATCCATGTACCTATCCAAAGCCCTCCAGCCCCCTCCCATCCATGTACTTATCCAAAGCCCTCCAACCCCCTCCCATCCATGTACCTATCCAAAGCCCTCCAGCCCCCTCCCATCCATGTACCTATCCAAAGCCCTCCATACCCCTCCCATCCATGTACCTATCCAAAGCCCTCCAGCCCCCTCCCATCCATGTACCTATCCAAAGCCCTCCAACCCCCTCCCATCCATGTACCTATCCAAAGCCCTCCAGCCCCCTCCCATCGATGTACCTATCCAAAGCCCTCCATACCCCTCCCATCCATGAACCTATACAAAGCCCTCCAACCCCCTCCCATCCATGTACTTATCCAAAGCTCTCCATACCCCTCCCATCCATGTACCTATCCAAAGCCCTCCAGCCCCCTCCCATCCATGTACCTATCCAAAGCCCTCCAACCCCCTCCCATCCATGTACCTATCCAAAGCCCTCCAGCCCCCTCCCATCCATGTACCTATACATAGCCCTCCAGCCCCCTCCCATCCATGTACCTATCCAAAGCCCTCCACCCCTCCCATCCATGTACCTATCCAAAGCCCTCCACCCCCTCCCATCCATGTACCTATCCAAAGCCCTCCACCCCTCCCATCCATGTACCTATCCAAAGCCCTCCAGCCCCCTCCCATCCATGTACCTATCCAAAGCCCTCCAACCCCCTCCCATCCATGTACCTAGCCAAAGCCCTCCACCCCCCTCCCATCTATGTACCTATCCAAAGCCCTCCAACCCCCTACCATCCATGTAACTATCCAAAGCCCTCCAACCCCCTCCCATCCATGTACCTATCCAAAGCCCTCCAACCCCCTCCCATCCATGTACCTATACAAAGCCCTCCAACCCCCTCCCATCCATGTACCTATCCAAAGCCCTCCAGCCCCCTCCCATCCATGTACCTATCCAAAGCCCTCCAGCCCCCTCCCATCCATGTACCTATCCAAAGCCCTCCAGCCCCCTCCCATCCATGTACCTAGCCAAAGCCCTCCAGCCCCCTCCCATCCATGTACCTATCCAAAGCCCTCCAACACCCTCCAATCCATGTACCTATCCAAAGCCCTCCAACCCCCTCCCATCCATGTACCTATCCAAAGCCCTCCAACCCCCTCCCATCCATGTACCTATCCAAAGCCCTCCAGCCCCCTCCCATCCATGTACCTATCCAAAGCCCTCCAGCCCCCTCCCATCCATGTACCTATCCAAAGCCCTCCAGCCCCCTCCCATCCATGTACCTAGCCAAAGCCCTCCAGCCCCCTCCCATCCATGTACCTATCCAAAGCCCTCCAACACCCTCCAATCCATGTACCTATCCAAAGCCCTCCAACCCCCTCCCATCCATGTACCTATCCAAAGCCCTCCAACCCCCTCCCATCCATGTACCTATCCAAAACCCTCCAGCCCCCTCCCATCCATGTACCTATCCAAAGCCCTCCAACCCCCTCCCATCCATGTACCTATCCAAAGCCCTCCAACCCCTCCCATCCATGTTCCTATCCAAAGCCCTCCAACCCCCTCCCATCCATGTACCTATCCAAAGCCCTTCATCCCCCTCCCATCCATGTACCTATCCAAAGCCCTCCAACCCCCTCCCATCCATGTACCTATCCAAAGACCTCCAACCCCCTCCCATCCATGTACCTATCCAAAGCCCTCCAACCCCCTCCCATCCATGTACCTATCCAAAGCCCTCCACCCCCTCCCATCCAACCTATTCAAAGCCCTCCAACCACTCCCATCCATGTACCTATCCAAAGCCCTCCATACCCCTCCCATCCATGTACCTATCCAAAGCCCTCCAACCCCCTACCATCCATGTACCTATCCAAAGCCCTCCAACCCCCTCCCATCCACCTATCCAAAGCCCTCCACCCCCTCCCATCCATGTACCTATCCAAAGCCCTCCAACCCCTCCCATCCATGTACCTATCCAAAGCCCACCACCCCCTCCCATCCATGTACCTATCCAAAGCCCTCCAACCCCCTCCCATCCATGTACCTATCCAAAGCCCTCCAACTCCCTCCCATCCATGTACCTATCCAAAGCCCTCCAACCCCCTCCCATCCATGTACCTATCCAAAGCCCTCCAACCCCTCCCATCCATGTACCTATCCAAAGCCCTCCAACCCCCTCCCATCCATATACCTATCCAAAGCCCTCCAACCCCCTCCCATCCATGTACCTATCCAAAGCCCTCCAACCCCCTCCCATCCACCTATCCAAAGCCCTCCACCCCCTCCCATCCATGTACCTATCCAAAGCCCTCCAACCCCCTACCATCCATGTACCTATCCAAAGACCTCCAACCCCCTCCCATCCATGTACCTAACCAAAGCCCTCCAACCCCCTCCCATCCATGTACCTATCCAAAGCCCTCCACCCCCTCCCATCCATGAACCTATTCAAAGCCCTCCAACCCCTCCCATCCATGTACCTATCCAAAGCCCTCCATACCCCTCCCATCCATGTACCTATACAAAGCCCTCCAACCCCCTCCCATCCATGAACCTATCCAAAGCCCTCCAACCCCCTCCCATCCATGTACCTATACAAAGCCCTCCAACCCCCTCCCATCCATGTACCTATCCAAAGCCCTCCAGCCCCCTCCCATCCATGTACCTATCCAAAGCCCTCCAGCCCCCTCCCATCCATGTACCTATCCAAAGCCCTCCAGCCCCCTCCCATCCATGTACCTATCCAAAGCCCTCCAGCCCCCTCCCATCCATGTACCTAGCCAAAGCCCTCCAGCCCCCTCCCATCCATGTACCTATCCAAAGCCCTCCAACACCCTCCAATCCATGTACCTATCCAAAGCCCTCCAACCCCCTCCCATCCATGTACCTATCCAAAGCCCTCCAACCCCCTCCCATCCATGTACCTATCCAAAGCCCTCCAGCCCCCTCCCATCCATGTACCTATCCAAAGCCCTCCAGCCCCCTCCCATCCATGTACCTATCCAAAGCCCTCCAGCCCCCTCCCATCCATGTACCTAGCCAAAGCCCTCCAGCCCCCTCCCATCCATGTACCTATCCAAAGCCCTCCAACACCCTCCAATCCATGTACCTATCCAAAGCCCTCCAACCCCCTCCCATCCATGTACCTATCCAAAGCCCTCCAACCCCCTCCCATCCATGTACCTATCCAAAACCCTCCAGCCCCCTCCCATCCATGTACCTATCCAAAGCCCTCCAACCCCCTCCCATCCATGTACCTATCCAAAGCCCTCCAACCCCTCCCATCCATGTTCCTATCCAAAGCCCTCCAACCCCCTCCCATCCATGTACCTATCCAAAGCCCTTCATCCCCCTCCCATCCATGTACCTATCCAAAGCCCTCCAACCCCCTCCCATCCATGTACCTATCCAAAGACCTCCAACCCCCTCCCATCCATGTACCTATCCAAAGCCCTCCAACCCCCTCCCATCCATGTACCTATCCAAAGCCCTCCACCCCCTCCCATCCAACCTATTCAAAGCCCTCCAACCACTCCCATCCATGTACCTATCCAAAGCCCTCCATACCCCTCCCATCCATGTACCTATCCAAAGCCCTCCAACCCCCTACCATCCATGTACCTATCCAAAGCCCTCCAACCCCCTCCCATCCACCTATCCAAAGCCCTCCACCCCCTCCCATCCATGTACCTATCCAAAGCCCTCCAACCCCTCCCATCCATGTACCTATCCAAAGCCCACCACCCCCTCCCATCCATGTACCTATCCAAAGCCCTCCAACCCCCTCCCATCCATGTACCTATCCAAAGCCCTCCAACTCCCTCCCATCCATGTACCTATCCAAAGCCCTCCAACCCCCTCCCATCCATGTACCTATCCAAAGCCCTCCAACCCCTCCCATCCATGTACCTATCCAAAGCCCTCCAACCCCCTCCCATCCATATACCTATCCAAAGCCCTCCAACCCCCTCCCATCCATGTACCTATCCAAAGCCCTCCAACCCCCTCCCATCCACCTATCCAAAGCCCTCCACCCCCTCCCATCCATGTACCTATCCAAAGCCCTCCAACCCCCTACCATCCATGTACCTATCCAAAGACCTCCAACCCCCTCCCATCCATGTACCTAACCAAAGCCCTCCAACCCCCTCCCATCCATGTACCTATCCAAAGCCCTCCACCCCCTCCCATCCATGAACCTATTCAAAGCCCTCCAACCCCTCCCATCCATGTACCTATCCAAAGCCCTCCATACCCCTCCCATCCATGTACCTATACAAAGCCCTCCAACCCCCTCCCATCCATGAACCTATCCAAAGCCCTCCAACCCCCTCCCATCCATGTACCTATACAAAGCCCTCCAACCCCCTCCCATCCATGTACCTATCCAAAGCCCTCCAGCCCCCTCCCATCCATGTACCTATCCAAAGCCCTCCAGCCCCCTCCCATCCATGTACCTATCCAAAGCCCTCCAGCCCCCTCCCATCCATGTACCTATCCAAATCCCTCCAGCCCCCTCCCATCCATGTACCTATCCAAAGCCCTCCAACACCCTCCAATCCATGTACCTATCCAAAGCCCTCCAACCCCCTCCCATCCATGTACCTATCCAAAGCCCTCCACCCCCTCCCATCCATGTACCTATCCAAAACCCTCCAGCCCCCTCCCATCCATGTACCTATCCAAAGCCCTCCAACCCCCTCCCATCCATGTACCTATCCAAAGCCCTCCAACCCCTCCCATCCATGTTCCTATCCAAAGCCCTCCAACCCCCTCCCATCCATGTACCTATCCAAAGCCCTTCATCCCCCTCCCATCCATGTACCTATCCAAAGCCCTCCAACCCCCTCCCATCCATGTACCTATCCAAAGCCCTCCAACCCCCTCCCATCCATGTACCTATCCAAAGCCCTCCAACCCCCTCCCATCCACCTATCCAAATCCCTCCACCCCCTCCCATCCATGTACCTATCCAAAGCCCTCCAACCCCCTACCATCCATGTACCTATCCAAAGACCTCCAACCCCCTCCCATCCATGTACCTATCCAAAGCCCTCCAACCCCCTCCCATCCATGTACCTATCCAAAGCCCTCCACCCCCTCCCATCCATGAACCTATTCAAAGCCCTCCAACCCCTCCCATCCATGTACCTATCCAAAGCCCTCCATACCCCTCCCATCCATGTACCTATCCAAAGCCCTCCAACCCCCTACCATCCATGTACCTATCCAAAGCCCTCCAACCCCCTCCCATCCACCTATCCAAAGCCCACCACCCCCTCCCATCCATGTACCTATCCAAAGCCCTCCAACCCCCTCCCATCCATGTACCTATCCAAAGCCCTCCAACTCCCTCCCATCCATGTACCTATCCAAAGCTCTCCAACCCCCTCCCATCCATGTACCTATCCAAAGCCCTCCAACCCCTCCCATCCATGTACCTATCCAAAGCCCTCCAACCCCCTCCCATCCATATACCTATCCAAAGCCCTCCAACCCCCTCCCATCCATGTACCTATCCAAAGATCTCCAACCCCCTCCCATCCATGTACCTATCCAAAGCCCTCCACCCCCTCCCATCCATGTACCTATCTAAACTTCCCTTCAGCATTGAAATGCATGTACCACTTGTGCTGGCAGCCAATTCAACACTCTCATGACATCTGAGTGAAGATGTTTCTCCTCATGTCCCCCTTAATCTTTTCACATTTCACCTTTCACTCTTAACCCATGACTTCTAGTTGCAGTCCCATCCAGCCTCAATGCAAAAAGCCTGCTTGCATTTACCCTCTCTATACCCCTCATAATTTTGTATACCTCTATCAAATCTCCTTCGATCTTCTACATCCTAAGATATAAAGTCCTAACCTGTTCAGTCTTTCCTAATAACTCGGGTCCTCCAGACCAGACAACATCCGTCTAAATGTTTTCTGCACTCTTTCAACTTACTTACATCTTTCTGTAGGTAGGCCACCAAAACTGCACAGAATACCCCAAATTAGACCTCACTGATGTCTTATGCAACTCCAACATAACGTCCCATCTTCTGTACTCAATACACGAATTTATGAAGGCCAACTTGCCAAAAGTTTCTTTACGACCCTGTCATTCTGTGCCATCACTTTTAGTGAAGACAGTGAACCTGTATTCCCAGATCCCTTTGTTCTACCACACTCTTCAGTGCCCTGTTGTAATGTGTAAGACCCACCCTGCCTGGTCCTGCCAAAGTGCAACACTTCACACTCAATTCCATCTGCTATTTTTCAGTCCATTTTTCCAGCTGATCCAGATCCCACGATAAGCTCTGATAGTCTTCTTCAGTGTCCACTACCCCCCCAATCCTGGTGTCATCTGCAAATTTGCTGATCCGGTTAACATTATCATTGATATAGATAACAAACAAGAATGCAACGAGCGCTGATCCCTGCAGCATCTTCTCTCCAATCTTCCCTAAAATATGAGCTTTTATCTTGTTTAGCAGCCTCATGTCAAAGGTCTTCTGAAAATCTAAGTAAACAACATCCACTGACCCTCCTTTGTCTATGAGTCCTGACGAAGGGTCTCGGCCTGAAACATTGACTGCTCATTTCCACGGATACTGCCCGACCTGCTGAGTCCCTCCAGCCTGTTGTACGTGTCTCCTTTGTCTATCCTGCCTGTCATCTCCTCAAAGAATTCCAACAAATTAGTCAGGTAAAATTCCCCCTTCATGAAGCCATGCTGACTTTAACCTATTTTATGTGCCTTTAGGAACCCCAAAGTTACATACTGAATAATGGACGAATATTTTCCCAACCACTGAAGTCAGGGTGCTTTTTGCCTCCCTCCTTTCTCAAAGAGTGGATTTTCCAGTCTTACCAGAATCTAGTGAAAATCACCACTAATGCCTCCGCAATCTCTTCAGAACCTGGGGTTTTCTCACTCTGGTCCAGGTGACTCACCTACCTTCAGACTTTCAGCTTCCCAAGCACCTTCTCCTTGGCAACAGCAACTACACTCACTTCTGCCCCCTGACACTCTCCAATTTCTGTCATACTGTTGGTGTCTTCCACAGTGAAAGCTGAAACAAAACACTTCCTGAGTCCATTCACCAATTCCATTGTACAACACCCAATCCGGAACTGCCTCTTCCCTCGTGAGCTCAACCACAAGCTGTTCTAAAAAGCCATTTGGTAGGTATTCTACAAATTCCTTCTCTTTGGATTCAGCACTGATCTGATTTTACCAAACTATCTGCATTTTGAAATCCCCAAAACCGATCCTCAATTCCTCCTGGGCCGCAGCCTTTTGTCCCAACATCTCCACTGGCCCTGGATACTTGGTGTGTCTGAGCTTCCGTGGCAGGTTGTAAGGGCTGCTCTCACTGGGCCACTCACCACGCTGCTGCGAATCAGATAGACTTGTATCTGACACAGCTTGTGCGTGTGGACTCACTTCTGTATGACTCGCCGGCTCATGTTACATGTGTTTTTGGGCTCCAGTTACTCTTTTGCAGAGTTTGATCAGGGTATTCTGGTGCTGAGTGGCTTTGCGGCCTGCAGTTAACGAACGACACAGCACTGGACTGAACTGATTCTGGTTTGATGATTAATTTTCTGTGTGTCATTTGCTTCCTAGTTGCCTTTTGTGCGATTTCTTTTTTTTCACATGTAGGGTGTTTAAACAGGTTCCATGATTTTTTTTTTTGTTTCGTTGCTGTCTGTGGGAAGACGAATCTCAGGGTTGTATACTGCATACATACTTTGATAATAAATGTGCTTTGAATCTTTGACAAGTCTCTTATCCAGCGGGTACAGGTCTCTGGCCCCTAGGGTGGGGGCCCTGTTACACTCTCAGACTCTGCCGGGGAATCTGAGTGCCCCCAGACGCGGCCCCTGAGCACCATGGGCAACAATCATACTATTGAGCGTGCACATTCCAGCCAATGACTGTTTTGTTGTGGTTGTATTTAGCTGCCATGTTTCAGTCATGTCGAATCTCATCCAAAGCACAGCAGTGACATTAACGCTGCTCCAGTCCTCACTCCGGGAAAGGAGTGGCTCTTTACCCTAGCTAACGTTGGCTGTTGTAACACTCCATTTAATATAACGCTGCTTCTTTACTCTCACAGGAATGAAAAGTCGATGTAGCAATTCTACAAACACAGGATAATGCTCTAGAGCAGCCTTTCTCAACCTTTTTGCCCTGGGGGAACCCTTGAAATAATTTTCAGGTCTCAGGGAACCCTGCATTTTAAAAAAAACATTATTAGATCTACAGCTCCCAGTACGTTAGTGTGATCAGTAAGCTGTAGATATAATAATCCAAAAATAATTGTCAATACTTTTTTGAGTAGAGAATGAATTTTTAGCTAACTTTTCTTGAAAAAAAGGGAGTTAAGCTTAGCTTACCTTTCTTGAAATTAATCCTTTTTCTTTCACAAATTTTAAAAACTCATAAGGTAAGCATAATAAATTTCTGTTCAATTGATTTTAGTTCATGTTATTTCCAACATGAAAATTTATTGACATCGTTGAATAGTAAAGTTACTAAAAACCATAAGCCAAAACAATATGAAAAAAATATAGCCTAGACACAATTTTATACAAGGTTTTAAAAACACATTTTCTTACTAAGTGACAAGATCAAGCCCAAACATAGGCCTAGCATGTGAAACCTGTACATGTTCTTTGCTGCACAAATACTCAATTCTGGGTCAATCTTGAGATAAGCAGATACAGATTTCACCTTCAACTGAAACGAGATGATTTCTATCCTCACTCTTGATGCTTGTTAAACAAGAAAAAGCTTGCTCACACATGTAAGAAGTTGAAAACTGCAGCAAAATGTCCTTGCTTTCCAATGAATGATGGGATACTCTACTTTCACAGAAATCCAGAACTTGTCCAGGGGCAGGTCAGGAAATCTCATCTTGAGAGAATGAACAGACTGCAGCTCGCAAAGTTCTTCTCCTCTCAAAGTCAAGTTCTCAGGCTGAGCCGAAGATTCAGAGACGGGGTGCCTCGACAAGTCACACACTTGTGTTGAATTTTGTTCTGCAGTTCCTCCAGGTGGTTTTAAAAAGAATCGAGAATTACTGATATCCTTCTCACTCTCGGGTCCAAGCAGCAGAGGAAACATCTGAAGATTTCCTTTTTCAGCATGATTTTTTCAAAGATTCAGTTTCTTTTTAAATCCAAGAAGTTTGTTGCTTGAAATCAAACAATTTTCTTCAAGGCCTTGCAGAGACTTGTTCACCTGGTTCAAATGATGAAAAATGTCTGCTAAGTAGGCTGGTTTCTGCAGCCATTCTTCATCTTCAACGTACTCAGAAAAATCTGGCCCACTATTTTCTTGAAAGTACTCCTGCAATTCACCGTTCAGCACAAACACCCTGCTGGGAACTCTGTCAGGAACGGGGCCGGATGGACCCAAACGCAGGACGCAGACACTGCAATTACTCCTGCAATTCACCGTTCAGCACAAACACCCTGTTGGGAACTGTGTCAGGAACGGGGCCGGATGGACCCAAACGCAGGACGCAGACACTGCAATTCCTCCTGCAATTCACCGTTCAGCACAAACACCCTGTTGGGAACTGTGTCAGGAATGGGGCCAGATGGACCTAAACGCAGGACGCAGACACTACAATTACTCCTGCTATTCACCGTTCAGCTCAAACACCCTGTTGAGAACTGTGTCAGGAACGGGGCCGGATGGACCCAAACGCAGGACGCAGACACTGCAAGTACTCCTGCAATTCACCGTTCAGCGCAAACACCCTGTTGAGAACTGTGTCAGGAACGGGGCCGGATGGACCCAAAGGCAGGACGCAGACACTGTAATTACTCCTGCAATTCACCGTTCAGCACAAACACCCTGTTGGGAACTGTGTCAGGAACGGGGCAAGATGGACCCAAACGCAGGATGCAGACACTGCAATTACTCCTGCAATTCACCGTTCAGCACAAACACCCTTTTGAGAACTGTGTCAGGAACGGGGCCGGATGGACCCAAACGCAGGACGCAGACACTGCAATTACTCCTGCAATTCACCGTTCAGCACAAACACCCTGCTGGGAACTGTGTCAGGAACGGGGCCGGATGGACCCAAACGCAGGACGCAGACACTGCAATTACTCCTGCAATTCACCGTTCAGCACAAACACCCTGTTGGGAACTGTGTCAGGAACGGGGCCGGATGGACCCAAACGCAGGACGCAGACACTGCAATTACTCCTGCAATTCACCGTTCAGCACAAACACCCTTTTGGGAACTGTGTCAGGAACGGGGCCGGATGGACCCAAACGCAGGACGCAGACACTGCAAGTACTCCTGCAATTCACCGTTCAGCACAAACACCCTGTTGGGAACTGTGTCAGGAACGGGGCCGGATGGACCCAAACGCAGGACGCAGACACTGCAATTACTCCTGCAATTCACCGTTCAGCACAAACACCCTTTTGGGAACTGTGTCAGGAACGGGGCCGGATGGACCCAAACGCAGGACGCAGACACTGCAATTACTCCTGCAATTCACCGTTCAGCACAAACACCCTGCTGGGAACTGTGTCAGGAACGGGGCCGGATGGACCCAAACGCAGGACGCAGACACTGCAATTACTCCTGCAATTCACCGTTCAGCACAAACACCCTGCTGGGAACTGTGTCAGGAACGGGGCCGGATGGACCCAAACGCAGGACGCAGACACTGCAATTACTCCTGCAATTCACCGTTCAGCACAAACACCCTGCTGGGAACTGTGTCAGGAACGGGGCCGGATGGACCCAAACGCAGGACGCAGACACTGCAATTACTCCTGCAATTCACCGTTCAGCACAAACACCCTGTTGGGAACTGTGTCAGGAACGGGGCCGGATGGACCCAAACGCAGGACGCAGACACTGCAATTACTCCTGCAATTCACCGTTCAGCGCAAACACCCTGTTGAGAACTGTGTCAGGAACGGGGCCGGATGGACCCAAATGCAGGACGCAGACACTGCAATTACTCCTGCAATTCACCGTTCAGCACAAACACCCTGTTGGGAACTGTGTCAGGAACGGGGTCGGATGTACCCAAACGCAGGACGCAGACACTGCAATTCCTCCTGCAATTCACCGTTCAGCACAAACACCCTGTTGGGAACTGTGTCAGGAACGGGGTCGGATGTACCCAAACGCAGGATGCAGACACTGCAATTACTCCTGCAATTCACCGTTCAGCTTAAACACCCTGTTGGGAACTGTGTCAGGAACGGGGCCGGATGGACCCAAACGCAGGACGCAGACACTGCAATTACTCCTGCAATTCACCGTTCAGCACAAACACCCTTTTGGGAACTGTGTCAGGAACGGGGCCGGATGGACCCAAACGCAGGACGCAGACACTGCAATTACTCCTGCAATTCACCGATCAGCACAAACACCCTGTTGGGAACTGTGTCAGGAACGGGGCCGGATGGACCCAAACGCAGGACGCAGACACTGCAATTCCTCCTGCAATTCACCGTTCAGCACAAACACCCTGTTAGGAACTGTGTCAGGAATGGGGCCGGACGGACCCAAACGCAGGACGCAGACACTGCAATTACTCCTGCAATTCACCGTTCAGCACAAACACCCTGTTGGGAACTGTGTCAGGAATGGGGCCGGATGGACCCAAACGCAGGACGCAGACACTGCAATTACTCCTGCAATTCACCGTTCAGCACAAACACCCTGTTGGGAACTGTGTCAGGAACGGGGCCGGATGTACCCAAACGCAGGACGCAGACACTGCAATTACTCCTGCAATTCACCGTTCAGCACAAACACCCTGTTGGGAACTGTGTCAGGAACGGGGCCGGATGTACCCAAACGCAGGACGCAGACACTGCAATTACTCCTGCAATTCACCGTTCAGCACAAACACCCTGTTGGGAACTGTGTCAGGAACGGGGCCGGATGGACCCAAACGCAGGACGCAGACACTGCAATTACTCCTGCTATTCACCGTTCAGCACAAACACCCTGTTGGGAACTGTGTCAGGAACGGGGCCGGATGGACCCAAACGCAGGACGCAGACACTGCAATTACTCCTGCAATTCACCGTTCAGCACAAACACCCTGTTGGGAACTGTGTCAGGAACGGGGCCGGATGGACCCAAACACAGGACGCAGACACTGCAATTCCTCCTGCAATTCACCGTTCAGCACAAACACCCTGTTGGGAACTGTGTCAGGAATGGGGCCAGATGGACCTAAACGCAGGACGCAGACACTACAATTACTCCTGCTATTCACCGTTCAGCTCAAACACCCTGTTGAGAACTGTGTCAGGAACGGGGCCGGATGGACCCAAACGCAGGACGCAGACACTGCAAGTACTCCTGCAATTCACCGTTCAGCGCAAACACCCTGTTGAGAACTGTGTCAGGAACGGGGCCGGATGGACCCAAACGCAGGACGCAGACACTGCAATTACTCCTGCAATTCACTGTTCAGCACAAACACCCTGTTGGGATCTGTGTCAGGAACGGGGTCGGATGGACCCAAATGCAGGACGCAGACACTGCAATTCCTCCTGCAATTCACCGTTCAGCACAAACACCCTGTTGGGAACTGTGTCAGGAACGGGGTCGGATGTACCCAAACGCAGGATGCAGACACTGCAATTACTCCTGCAATTCACCGTTCAGCTTAAACACCCTGTTGGGAACTGTGTCAGGAACGGGGCCGGATGGACCCAAACGCAGGACGCAGACACTGCAATTACTCCTGCAATTCACCGTTCAGCACAAACACCCTGCTGGGAACTGTGTCAGGAACGGGGCCGGATGGACCCAAACGCAGGACGCAGACACTGCAATTACTCCTGCAATTCACCGATCAGCACAAACACCCTGTTGGGAACTGTGTCAGGAACGGGGCCGGATGGACCCAAACGCAGGACGCAGACACTGCAATTCCTCCTGCAATTCATCGTTCAGCACAAACACCCTGTTAGGAACTGTGTCAGGAATGGGGCCGGATGGACCCAAACGCAGGACGCAGACACTGCAATTACTCCTGCAATTCACCGTTCAGCACAAACACCCTGTTGGGAACTGTGTCAGGAAAAGGGCCGGATGGACCCAAACGCAGGACGCAGACACTGCAATTACTCCTGCAATTCACCGTTCAGCACAAACACCCTGTTGGGAACTGTGTCAGGAACAGGGCCGGATGGACCCAAACGCAGGACGCAGACACTGCAATTACTCCTGCAATTCACCGTTCAGCACAAACACCCTGTTGGGAACTGTGTCAGGAACGGGGACGGATGGACCCAAACGCAGGACGCAGACACTGCAATTACTCCTGCAATTCACCGTTCAGCACAAACACCCTGTTGGGAACTGTGTCAGGAACGGGGACGGATGGACCCAAACGCAGGACGCAGACACTGCAATTACTCCTGCAATTCACCATTCAGCACAAACACCCTGTTGGGAACTGTGTCAGGAATGGGGCCGGATGGACCCAAACGTAGGACGCAGACACTGCAATTACTCCTGCAATTCACCGTTCAGCACAAACACTCTGTTGGGAACTGTGTCAGGAACGGGGCCGTATGGACCCAAACGCAGGACGCAGACACTGCAATTACTCCTGCAATTCACCGTTCAGCACAAACACCCTGTTGGGATCTGTGTCAGGAACGGGGCCGGATGGACCCAAACGCAGGACGCAGACACTGCAATTACTCCTGCAATTCACCGTTCAGCACAAACACCCTGTTGAGAACTGTGTCAGGAACGGGGCCGGATGGACCCAAACGCAGGACGCAGACACTGCAATTACTCCTGCTATTCACCGTTCAGCACAAACACCCTGTTGGGAACTGTGTCAGGAACAGGGCCGGATGGACCCAAACGCAGGACGCAGACACTGCAAGTACTCCTGCAATTCACCGTTCAGCTTAAACACCCTGCTGGGAACTGTGTCAGGAACGGGGTCGGATGTACCCAAACGCAGGACGCAGACACTGCAATTACTCCTGCAATTCACCGTTCAGCACAAACACCCTGCTGGGAACTGTGTCAGGAACGGGGCCGAATGGACCCAAACGCAGGACGCAGACACTGCAATTACTCCTGCAATTCACCGATCAGCACAAACACCCTGTTGGGAACTGTGTCAGGAACGGGGACGGATGGACCCAAACGCAGGACGCAGACACTGCAATTACTCCTGCAATTCACCGTTCAGCACAAACACCCTTTTGGGAACTGTGTCAGGAACGGGGCCGGATGGACCCAAACGCAGGACGCAGACACTGCAATTACTCCTGCAATTCACCGTTCAGCACAAACACCCTGTTGGGAACTGTGTCAGGAACGGGGACGGATGGACCCAAACGCAGGACGCAGACACTGCAATTACTCCTGCAATTCACCGTTCAGCACAAACACCCTGTTGGGAACTGTGTCAGGAACGGGGACGGATGGACCCAAACGCAGGACGCAGACACTGCAAGTACTCCTGCAATTCACCGTTCAGCTTAAACACCCTGCTGGGAACTGTGTCAGGAATGGGGCATGATGGACCCATACGCAGGACGCAGACACTGCAATTACTCCTGCAATTCACCGTTCAGCACAAACACCCTGTTGGGAACTGTGTCAGGAACGGGGCCGGATGGACCCAAACGCAGGACGCAGACACTGCAATTACTCCTGCAATTCACCGTTCAGCGCAAACACCCTGTTGAGAACTGTGTCAGGAACGGGGCCGGATGGACCCAAACGCAGGACACAGACACTGCAATTACTCCTGCAATTCACCGTTCAGCACAAACACCCTGTTGGGATCTGTGTCAGGAACGGGGCCGGATGGACCCAAACGCAGGACACAGACACTGCAGTTACTCCTGCAATTGACCGTTCAGCACATACACCCTTTTGGGAACTGTGTCTGGAACGAGGCCGTATGGACCCAAACGCAGGACGCAGACACTGCAATTACTCCTGCAATTCACCGTTCAGCACAAACACCCTGCTGGGAACTGTGTCAGGAACGGGGCCGGATGGACCCAAACGCAGGACGCAGACACTGCAATTACTCCTGCAATTCACCGTTCAGCACAAACACCCTGTTGGGATCTGTGTCAGGAACGGGGCCGGATGGACCCAAACGCAGGACGCAGACACTGCAATTACTCCTGCAATTCACCGTTCAGCACAAACACCCTGCTGGGAACTGTGTCAGGAACGGGGCCGGATGGACCCAAACGCAGGACGCAGACACTGCAATTACTCCTGCAATTCACCGTTCAGCACAAACACCCTGTTGGGATCTGTGTCAGGAACGGGGCCGGATGGACCCAAACGCAGGACGCAGACACTGCAATTACTCCTGCAATTCACCGTTCAGCACAAACACCCTGTTGGGAACTGTGTCAGGAACGGGGCCGGATGGACCCAAACGCAGGACGCAGACACTGCAATTACTCCTGCAATTCACCGTTCAGCACAAACACCCTTTTGGGAACTGTGTCAGGAACGGGGCCGGATGGACCCAAACGCAGGACGCAGACACTGCAATTACTCCTGCAATTCACCGTTCAGCACAAACACTCTGTTGGGAACTGTGTCAGGAACGGGGCCGGATGGACCCAAACGCAGGACGCAGACACTGCAATTACTCCTGCAATTCACCGTTCAGCACAAACACCCTGTTGGGATCTGTGTCAGGAACGGGGCCGGATGGACCCAAACGCAGGACGCAGACACTGCAATTACTCCTGCAATTCACCGTTCAGCACAAACACCCTGTTGGGATCTGTGTCAGGAACGGGGCCGGATGGACCCAAACGCAGGACGCAGACACTGCAATTACTCCTGCAATTCACCGTTCAGCACAAACACCCTGCTGGGAACTGTGTCAGGAACGGGGCCGGATGGACCCAAACGCAGGACGCAGACACTGCAATTACTCCTGCAATTCACCGTTCAGCACAAACACCCTGTTGGGAACTGTGTCAGGAACGGGGCCGGATGGACCCAAACGCAGGACGCAGACACTGCAATTACTCCTGCAATTCACCGTTCAGCACAAACACCCTGTTGGGAACTGTGTCAGGAACGGGGCCGGATGGACCCAAACGCAGGACGCAGACACTGCAATTACTCCTGCAATTCACCGTTCAGCACAAACACCCTTTTGGGAACTGTGTCAGGAACGGGGCCAGATGGACCCAAACGCAGGACGCAGACACTGCAATTACTCCTGCAATTCACCGTTCAGCACAAACACTCTGTTGGGAACTGTGTCAGGAACGGGGCCGGATGGACCCAAACGCAGGACGCAGACACTGCAATTACTCCTGCAATTCACCGTTCAGCACAAACACCCTGTTGGGATCTGTGTCAGGAACGGGGCCGGATGGACCCAAACGCAGGACGCAGACACTGCAATTACTCCTGCAATTCACCGTTCAGCACAAACACCCTGTTGGGATCTGTGTCAGGAACGGGGCCGGATGGACCCAAACGCAGGACGCAGACACTGCAATTACTCCTGCAATTCACCGTTCAGCACAAACACCCTGCTGGGAACTGTGTCAGGAACGGGGCCGGATGGACCCAAACGCAGGACGCAGACACTGCAATTACTCCTGCAATTCACCATTCAGCACAAACACCCTGTTGGGAACTGTGTCAGGAACGAGGCCGGATGTACCCAAACGCAGGACACAGACACTGTAAGTACTCCTGCAATTCACAGTTCAGCACAAACACCCTGTTGGGAACTGTGTCAGGAACGGGGCCGGATGGACCCAAACGCAGGACGCAGACACTGCAATTACTCCTGCAATTCACCGTTCATCACAAACACCCTGTTGGGAACTGTGTCAGGAACGGGGCATGATGGACCCATACGCAGGACGCAGACACTGCAATTACTCCTGCAATTCACCGTTCAGCACAAACACCCTGTTGGGAACTGTGTCAGGAACGGGGCCGGATGGACCCAAACGCAGGACGCAGACACTGCAATTACTCCTGCAATTCACCGTTCAGCACAAACACCCTGTTGGGAACTGTGTCAGGAACGGGGCCGGATGGACCCAAACGCAGGACGCAGACACTGCAATTACTCCTGCAATTCACCGTTCAGCGCAAACACCCTGTTGAGAACTGTGTCAGGAACGGGGCCGGATGGACCCAAACGCAGGACGCAGACACTGCAATTACTCCTGCAATTCACCGTTCAGCACAAACACCCTGTTGGGAACTGTGTCAGGAACGGGGCCGGATGGACCCAAACGCAGGACGCAGACACTGCAATTACTCCTGCAATTCACCGTTCAGCACAAACACCCTTTTGGGAACTGTGTCAGGAACGGGGCCGGATGGACCCAAACGCAGGACGCAGACACTGCAATTCCTCCTGCAATTCACCGTTCAGCACAAACACCCTGTTGGGAACTGTGTCAGGAACGGGGCCGGATGGACCCAAACGCAGGATGCAGACACTGCAATTACTCCTGCAATTCACCGTTCAGCACAAACACCCTGTTGGGAACTGTGTCAGGAACGGGGCCGGATGGACCCAAACACAGGACGCAGACACTGCAAGTACTCCTGCTATTCACCGTTCAGCACAAACACCCTGTTGGGAACTGTGTCAGGAACGGGGCCAGATGGACCCAAACGCAGGACGCAGACACTGCAATTACTCCTGCAATTCACCTTTCAGAACAAACACCCTGTTGGGAACTGTGTCAGGAACGGGGCCGGATGGACCCAAACGCAGGACGCAGACACTGCAATTACTCCTGCAATTCACCGTTCAGCACAAACACCCTTTTGGGAACTGTGTCAGGAACGGGGCCGGATGGACCCAAACGCAGGATGCAGACACTGCAATTACTCCTGCAATTCACCTTTCAGAACAAACACCCTGTTGGGAACTGTGTCAGGAACGGGGCCAGATGGACCCAAACGCAGGACGCAGACACTGCAAGTACTCCTGCAATTCACCGTTCAGCACAAACACCCTGCTGGGAACTGTGTCAGGAACGGGGCCGGATGGACCCAAACGCAGGACGCAGACACTGCAATTACTCCTGCAATTCACCGTTCAGCACAAACACCCTGTTGGGAACTGTGTCAGGAACGGGGCCGGATGGACCCAAACGCAGGACGCAGACACTGCAATTACTCCTGCAATTCACCGTTCAGCACAAACACCCTGTTGGGAACTGTGTCAGGAACGGGGCCGGATGGACCCAAACGCAGGACGCAGACACTGTAATTACTCCTGCAATTCACTGTTCAGCACAAACACCCTGTTGGGAACTGTGTCAGGAACGAGGCCGGATGGACCCAAACGCAGGACGCAGACACTGCAATTACTCCTGCAATTCACCGTTCAGCACAAACACCCTGTTGAGAACTGTGTCAGGAACGGGGCCGGATGGACCCAAACGCAGGACGCAGACACTGCAATTACTCCTGCAATTCACCGTTCAGCTTAAACACCCTGTTGGGAACTGTGTCAGGAACGGGGCCGGATGGACCCAAACGCAGGACGCAGACACTGCAAGTACTCCTGCAATTCACCGTTCAGCACAAACACCCTTTTGGGAACTGTGTCAGGAATGGGGCCTGATGGACCTAAACGCAGGACGCAGACACTGCAATTACTCCTGCTATTCACCGTTCAGCTCAAACACCCTGTTGAGGACTGTGTCAGGAACGGGGCCGGATGGACCCAAACGCAGGACGCAGACACTGCAAGTACTCCTGCAATTCACCGTTCAGCGCAAACACCCTGTTGAGAACTGTGTCAGGAACGGGGCCGGATGGACCCAAACGCAGGACGCAGACACTGCAATTACTCCTGCAATTCACCGTTCAGCTCAAACACCCTGTTGGGAACTGTGTCAGGAACGGGGTCGGATGGACCCAAACGCAGGACGCAGACACTGCAATTACTCCTGCAATTCACCGTTCAGCACAAACACCCTGTTGGGAACTGTGTCAGGAACGGGGTCGGATGTACCCAAACGCAGGACGCAGACACTGCAATTCCTCCTGCAATTCACCGTTCAGCACAAACACCCTGTTGGGAACTGTGTCAGGAACGGGGTCGGATGTACCCAAACGCAGGATGCAGACACTGCAATTACTCCTGCAATTCACCGTTCAGCTTAAACACCCTGTTGGGAACTGTGTCAGGAACGGGGCCGGATGGACCCAAACGCAGGACGCAGACACTGCAATTACTCCTGCAATTCACCGATCAGCACAAACACCCTGTTGGGAACTGTGTCAGGAACGGGGCCGGATGGACCCAAACGCAGGACGCAGACACTGCAATTCCTCCTGCAATTCACCGTTCAGCACAAACACCCTGTTGGGAACTGTGTCAGGAACGGGGCCGGATGGACCCAAACGCAGGACGCAGACTCTGCAATTACTCCTGCAATTCACCGTTCAGCACAAACACCCTGTTGGGAACTGTGTCAGGAATGGGGCTGGATGGACCCAAACGCAGGACGCAGACACTGCAATTACTCCTGCAATTCACCGTTCAGCACAAACACCCTGTTGAGAACTGTGTCAGGAACGGGGCCGGATGGACCCAAACGCAGGACGCAGACACTGCAATTACTCCTGCAATTCACCGTTCAGCACAAACACCCTGTTGGGAACTGTGTCAGGAACAGGGCCGGATGGACCCAAACGCAGGACGCAGACACTGCAAGTACTCCTGCAATTCACCGTTCAGCACAAACACCCTGTTGGGAACTGTGTCAGGAACAGGGCCGGATGGACCCAAACGCAGGACGCAGACACTGCAAGTACTCCTGCAATTCACCGTTCAGCACAAACACCCTGTTGGGAACTGTGTCAGGAACAGGGCCGGATGGACCCAAACGCAGGACGCAGACACTGCAAGTACTCCTGCAATTCACCGTTCAGCACAAACACCCTGTTGGGAACTGTGTCAGGAACAGGGCCGGATGGACCCAAACGCAGGACGCAGACACTGCAAGTACTCCTGCAATTCACCGTTCAGCACAAACACCCTGTTGGGAACTGTGTCAGGAACAGGGCCGGATGGACCCAAACGCAGGACGCAGACACTGCAAGTACTCCTGCAATTCACCGTTCAGCTTAAACACCCTGCTGGGAACTGTGTCAGGAACGGGGCCGGATGGACCCAAACGCAGGACGCAGACACTGCAATTACTCCTGCAATTCACCGTTCAGCACAAACACCCTGTTGGGAACTGTGTCAGGAACGGGGCCGGATGGACCCAAACGCAGGACGCAGACACTGCAAGTACTCCTGCAATTCACCGTTCAGCTTAAACACCCTGCTGGGAACTGTGTCAGGAATGGGGCATGATGGACCCATACGCAGGACGCAGACACTGCAATTACTCCTGCAATTCACCGTTCAGCACAAACACCCTGTTGGGATCTGTGTCAGGAACGGGGCCGGATGGACCCATACGCAGGACGCAGACACTGCAATTACTCCTGCAATTGACCGTTCAGCACATACACCCTTTTGGGAACTGTGTCTGGAACGAGGCCGTATTGACCCAAACGCAGGACGCAGACACTGCAATTACTCCTGCAATTCACCGTTCAGCACAAACACCCTGCTGGGAACTGTGTCAGGAACGGGGCCGGATGGACCCAAACGCAGGACGCAGACACTGCAATTACTCCTGCAATTCACCGTTCAGCACAAACACCCTGTTGGGATCTGTGTCAGGAACGGGGCCGGATGGACCCAAACGCAGGACGCAGACACTGCAATTACTCCTGCAATTCACCGTTCAGCACAAACACCCTGTTGGGAACTGTGTCAGGAACGGGGCCGGATGGACCCAAACGCAGGACGCAGACACTGCAATTACTCCTGCAATTCACCGTTCAGCACAAACACCCTGTTGGGAACTGTGTCAGGAACGGGGTCGGATGGACCCAAACGCAGGACGCAGACACTGCAATTACTCCTGCAATTCACCGTTCAGCACAAACACCCTGTTGGGAACTGTGTCAGGAACGGGGCCGGATGGACCCAAACGCAGGACGCAGACACTGCAATTACTCATGCAATTCACCGTTCAGCACAAACACCCTGTTGGGAACTGTGTCAGGAATGGGGCCGGATGAACCCAAACGCAGGACGCAGACACTGCAATTCCTCCTGCAATTCACCGTTCAGCACAAACACCCTGTTGGGAACTGTGTCAGGAACGAGGCCGGATGGACCCAAACGCAGGACGCAGACACTGCAATTACTCCTGCAATTCACCATTCAGCACTAACACCCTGTTGGGAACTGTGTCAGGAACGGGGCCGGATGGACCCAAACGCAGGACGCAGACACTGCAATTACTCCTGCAATTCACCGTTCAGCTTAAACACCCTGTTGGGAACTGTGTCAGGAACGGGGCCAGATGGACCCAAACGCAGGACGCAGACACTGCAATTACTCCTGCAATTCACCGTTCAGCACAAACACCCTTTTGGGAACTGTGTCAGGAACGGGGCCAGATGGACCCAAACGCAGGACGCAGACACTGCAATTACTCCTGCAATTCACCGTTCAGCACAAACACTCTGTTGGGAACTGTGTCAGGAACGGGGCCGGATGGACCCAAATGCAGGACGCAGACACTGCAATTACTCCTGCAATTCACCGTTCAGCACAAACACCCTTTTGGGAACTGTGTCACGAACGGGGCCGGATGGACCCAAACGCAGGACGCAGACACTGCAATTACTCATGCAATTCACCGTTCAGCACAAACACCCTGTTGGGAACTGTGTCAGGAACGGGGCCGGATGGACCCAAACGCAGGACGCAGACACTGCAATTACTCCTGCAATTCACCGTTCAGCACAAACACCCTGTTGGGAACTGTGTCAGGAACAGGGCCGGATGGACCCAAACGCAGGACGCAGACACTGTAAGTACTCCTGCAATTCACAGTTCAGCTTAAACACCCTGCTGGGAACTGTGTCAGGAACGGGGCCGGATGGACCCAAACGCAGGACACAGACACTGTAAGTACTCCTGCAATTCACAGTTCAGCTTAAACACCCTGTTGAGAACTGTGTCAGGAACGGGGCCGGATGGACCCAAACGCAGGACGCAGACACTGCAATTACTCCTGCAATTCACCGTTCAGCACAAACACCCTGTTGAGAACTGTGTCAGGAACGGGGCCGGATGGACCCAAACGCAGGACGCAGACACTGCAATTACTCCTGCAATTCACCGTTCAGCACAAACACCCTGTTGGGAACTGTGTCAGGAACGGGGCCGGATGTACCCAAACGCAGGATGCAGACACTGCAATTACTCCTGCAATTCACCTTTCAGAACAAACACCCTGTTGGGAACTGTGTCAGGAACGGGGCCGGATGGACCCAAACGCAGGACGCAGACACTGCAATTACTCCTGCAATTCACCGTTCAGCACAAACACCCTGTTGGGAACTGTGTCAGGAACGGGGCCGGATGGACCCAAACGCAGGACGCAGACACTGCAATTACTCATGCAATTCACCGTTCAGCACAAACACCCTGTTGGGAACTGTGTCAGGAATGGGGCCGGATGAACCCAAACGCAGGACGCAGACACTGCAATTACTCCTGCAATTCACCGTTCAGCACAAACACCCTGTTGGGAACTGTGTCAGGAACGGGGCCGGATGGACCCAAACGCAGGACACAGACACTGCAATTACTCCTGCAATTCACTGTTCAGCACAAACACCCTGTTGAGAACTGTGTCAGGAACGGGGCCGGATGGACCCAAACGCAGGACGCAGACACTGCAGTTACTCCTGCAATTCACCGTTCATCACAAACACCCTGTTGGGAACTGTGTCAGGAACGAGGCCGGATGGACCCAAACGCAGGACGCAGACACTGCAATTACTCCTGCAATTCACCGTTCAGCTTAAACACCCTGTTGGGAACTGTGTCAGGAACGGGGCCAGATGGACCCAAACGCAGGACGCAGACACTGCAATTACTCCTGCAATTCACCGTTCAGCACAAACACCCTTTTGGGAACTGTGTCAGGAACGGGGCCAGATGGACCCAAACGCAGGACGCAGACACTGCAATTACTCCTGCAATTCACCGTTCAGCACAAACACTCTGTTGGGAACTGTGTCAGGAACGGGGCCGGATGGACCCAAATGCAGGACGCAGACACTGCAATTACTCCTGCAATTCACCGTTCAGCACAAACACCCTTTTGGGAACTGTGTCAGGAACGGGGCCGGATGGACCCAAACGCAGGACGCAGACACTGCAATTACTCATGCAATTCACCGTTCAGCACAAACACCCTGTTGGGAACTGTGTCAGGAACGGGGCCGGATGGACCCAAACGCAGGACGCAGACACTGCAATTACTCCTGCAATTCACCGTTCAGCACAAACACCCTGTTGGGAACTGTGTCAGGAACAGGGCCGGATGGACCCAAACGCAGGACGCAGACACTGTAAGTACTCCTGCAATTCACAGTTCAGCTTAAACACCCTGCTGGGAACTGTGTCAGGAACGGGGCCGGATGGACCCAAACGCAGGACACAGACACTGTAAGTACTCCTGCAATTCACAGTTCAGCTTAAACACCCTGTTGAGAACTGTGTCAGGAACGGGGCCGGATGGACCCAAACGCAGGACGCAGACACTGCAATTACTCCTGCAATTCACCGTTCAGCACAAACACCCTGTTGGGAACTGTGTCAGGAACGGGGCCGGATGGACCCAAACGCAGGACGCAGACACTGCAGTTACTCCTGCAATTCACCGTTCAGCACAAACACCCTGTTGAGAACTGTGTCAGGAACGGGGCCGGATGGACCCAAACGCAGGACGCAGACACTGCAATTACTCCTGCAATTCACCGTTCAGCACAAACACCCTGTTGGGAACTGTGTCAGGAACGGGGCCGGATGTACCCAAACGCAGGATGCAGACACTGCAATTACTCCTGCAATTCACCTTTCAGAACAAACACCCTGTTGGGAACTGTGTCAGGAACGGTGCTGGATGGACCCAAACGCAGGACGCAGACACTGCAGTTACTCCTGCAATTCACCGTTCATCACAAACACCCTGTTGGGAACTCTGTCAGGAACGAGGCCGGATGGACCTAAACGCAGGACGCAGACACTGCAATTACTCCTGCAATTCACCGTTCAGCACAAACACCCTGTTGGGAACTGTGTCAGGAACAGGGCCGGATGGTCCCAAACGCAGGACGCAGACACTGCAATTACACCTGCAATTCACCGTTCAGCACAAACACCCTGCTGGGAACTGTGTCAGGAACGGGGCCGGATGGACCCAAACGCAGGACGCAGACACTGCAATTACTCCTGCAATTCACCGTTCAGCACAAACACCCTGTTGGGAACTGTGTCAGGAACGGGGCCGGATGGACCCAAACGCAGGACGCAGACACTGCAACTACTCCTGCAATTCACCGTTCAGCACAAACACCCTGCTGGGAACTCTGTCAGGAATGGGGCCGGATGGACCCAAACGCAGGACGCAGACACTGCAACTACTCCTGCAATTCACCGTTCAGCACAAACACCCTGTTGGGAACTGTGTCAGGAACGGGGCCGGATGGACCCAAACGCAGGACGCAGACACTGTAATTACTCCTGCAATTCACCGTTCAGCACAAACACCCTGTTGAGAACTCTTCCTCTAAGCCACTGGATTTCTGTTTGTAGCACGAGATAGGTGTGCTATTTGTCCAGGTTTTCACACTGTTTTTTCAACATTCTCGAGTGAACAGGTCTTTGTTTAAAAAGTTACCGTTTTGAGGCATCATTCAGAACTCTTTTTCATTTCACCATAATAGTTTTTGACATCAGCACCTCTCTGTGAGGAAAGCAGTGTTATGTGAGTAACGTCGGGTTTTTTACAAGAGAAGTGAAACCTCTCACGGAGCTGACCATTGATGGGGCACCATCAGTACTGGTGCCAACCGTTCCTCCAAGACAGACCTTTTGTTTCCAGATGTGAAGACAAAACATTAAATAAATCTTGGCATTTGCTTGTTTTGGACAGCTCTTTGCAACAGAAAAAGTTTTTTTGAATTTCAGCATCATTTACAAATCTTACAAATGCAACAACGTGACATTTATTGGTGAAATCTGTTGACTCATCAACCTGGATAGAGAAGCTGTTGTTTTTCAGTTTATCAAACAAAACCTCTTCAGCATCAGGTGACGTCATCAATACATCGACCTATCGTACTGCTTGAGAGTGGCCGTCTTTTCACCCGAACAGAAATCATGCAATCATGTGGACGACTGTGCTCTTCTCGCGCACACAGAGGACGCGCTACAGGCTGCAGCCACAGTTTGCCAAGGCTGCAAGGGCTTTTGGGTTAACAGTCAATCTGTAGAAAGCAATGATTCTCCATCAGAAGCCCCTTCGTGGCGTTTACAATCCACCCCTTCGACTCACCATTGACAACCACCCTCTCACCACGGTTTCTCAGTTCACCTACCTGGGCAACATATCTCCAACGACACTACCGTAGTACGGGACGTGGACAATCGACTCGGCAGAGACAGCATTGCCTTTGGGCGCCTCCAGAAACGTGTGTGAAGAACAACAAAATCCACAAAATCCAGGTGTACAGGGCTGCGGTCGTCACAACTCCGCATACGGCTCCAAAGCCTGGGTGCTTGTACCACAAGCAAATCCGGCCACTGGAGCGTTTCCATCAGTGCTGCCTCCACTCCAAGGGGATCAGCTGGTAGGATCCTGTCTCCAACAACGAGAACCTGGAGAAGGTTCAACTTGCAAGCATTAAAGCCACTTTGCCGCTCAAGCAACTCCGCTGGCCTGGCCACATGTCTCGCATGGACATCTCCAGGTTATCGAAAGCAATACTGATTGGAGAACTCTCTCAGAGCAAGAGAGATCATTGTGCCCCCCCCCCCCCCCCACATACAAAGTATAAAAACCGTAAGCAGCAGCTCCCTCGGGGAAATATCGACGTCAACGAGTGTCTGCAGCCGAGCCGGCTTGTGACAGAGACCGCAGGAGAACGCTGATCCACGGTGCAGCCAAGGATGGAGGAAACCAGAAGAGTGACTGCTGAAGAGAAGAGGAGACGTAGGAAGTGCCCACATCCCAGCTGCTCCCGAGTCCCTACTGAGCCGGTCTGCAGATCCAGAATCGTCACCGACGATCGTGCATTCACTCCTGAGGACTCTTCTTCCTTCCTGATCATCACAAGTGAAGACCCAGTCGTCGTCATCATTGAGCGTGAAACCTTCTCAATTTCTCGTACTGCATCTTGTCCGAGCATTTTACCCACTATAATTTTACATGCCGACATTATTAGCTTCTCACCAACTGTGTGACGTTTTCTTTTCTGGGCAATAAGTTCTGCTGCTAAGTAACTTGCTTTCCATTTCCTTTTGCTGACTGACTGTATTAACAAAAGCTTTACTCTTTGGGATTCCAAAAGCTGTTTAAAATTATCAGCCCTTCTATGAGTCACATGGCTGTGATTTGGAGTTAAGTGGCTTTTCTGTTTTGCTGGGGCCATTGCTGCATTTGTAGGTTGTTAACCACAGACCAGGCACAATGGGATAGGGAAACTTGGATCGCCAGTCCGTGTAAAACCCATTGATAGGCGGTTTTCGTTGTAAAGATGGACTTTTTATGTCCATTCTTGAACTAGTGCAGCGAAATGACTCAAAAGGTTTTAATTTAAAATTCAGCACATTAGACCATCAGACATGTCTGTAGAACACAGGGTTATTAAAATATTAAAATGGATGAATCCCAACACACTTCACACTTCTTCATCACCCTACCGTCCTCCCCTCCGTGTAATACAACACTCACTATCAGCCTACCGTCCTCCCCTCCGTGTAATACAACACTCACTATCACCCTACCGTCCTCCCCTCCGTGTAATACAGCACTCACTATCAGCCTACCGTCCACCCCTCCGTGTAATACAACACTCACTATCAGCCTACCGTCCTCCCCTCCGTGTAATACAACATTCACTATCAGCCTACCGTCCTCCCCTCCGTGTAATACAACACTCACTATCAGCCTACCGTCCTCCCCTCCGTGTAATACAACACTCACTATCACCCTACCGTCCTCCCCTCCGTGTAATACAGCACTCACTATCAGCCTACCGTCCACCCCTCCGTGTAATACAACACTCACTATCAGCCTACCGTCCTCCCCTCCGTGTAATACAACATTCACTATCAGCCTACCGTCCTCCCCTCCGTGTAATACAACACTCACTATCAGCCTACCATCCTCCCCTCCGTGTAATACAACACTCACCGATTATCACCCTACCATCCTCCCCTCCATGTAATACAACACTCACTATCAGCCTACCGTCCTCCCCTCCATGTAATACAACACTCACTATCAGCCTACCGTCCTCCCCTCCGTGTAATACAACACTCACCGATTATCAGCCTACCGTCCTCCCCTCCGTTTAATACAACACTCACTATCAGTCTACCATCCTCCCCTCTGTGTAATACAACACTCACTATCAGACTACCGTCCTCCCCTCCGTGTAATACAACATTCACTATCAGCCTACCGTCCTCCCCTCCGTTTAATACAACACTCACTATCAGTCTACCATCCTCCCCTCCATGTAATACAACACTCACTATCAGCCTACCGTCCTCCCCTCCGTGTAATGCAACACTCACTATCAGCCTACCGTCCTCCCCTCCGTGTAATACAACACTCACTATCAGCCTACCGTCCTCCCCGCCGTGTAATACAGCACTCACTATCAGACTACCGTCCTCCCCTCCATGTAATACAACACTCACCGATTATCAGCCTACCATCCTCCCCTCCATGTAATACAACACTCACTATCAGCCTATCATCCTCCCCTCCATGTAATACAACACTCACTATCACCCTACCATCCTCCCCTCTGTGTAATACAACACTCACTATCAGTCTACCATCCTCCCCTCTGTGTAATACAACACTCACTATCAGCCTACCGTCCTCCCCTCCGTGTAATACAACACTCACTATCAGCCTATCATCCTCCCCTCCATGTAATACAACACTCACTATCAGCCTACCGTCCTCCCCTCTGTGTAATACAACACTCACTATCAGCCTACCGTCCTCCCCTCCATGTAATACAACACTCACTATCAGCCTATCATCCTCCCCTCCATGTAATACAACACTCACTATCAGCCTACCGTCCTCCCCTCCGTGTAATACAACACTCACCGATTATCAGCCTACCATCCTCCCCTCCGTGTAATACAGCACTCACTATCAGCCTACCGTCCTCCCCTCCGTGTAATACAGCACTCACTATCAGCCTACCGTCCTCCCCTCCATGTAATACAACACTCACTATCAGCCTACCGTCCTCCCCTCCGTGTAATACAACACTCACTATCAGCCTACCGTCCTCCACTCTGTGTAATACAACACTCACTATCAGCCTACCGTCCTCCCCTCTGTGTAATACAACACTCACTATCAGCCTACCGTCCTCCACTCTGTGTAATACAACACTCACTATCACCCTACCATCCTCCCCTCCGTGTAATACAACACTCACTATCAGCCTACCGTCCTCCACTCTGTGTAATACTACACTCACTATCAGCCTACCGTCCTCCCCTCCGTGTAATACAACACTCACTATCAGCCTACCGTCCTCCCCTCTGTGTAATACAACACTCACTATCAGCCTACCGTCCTCCCCTCCGTGTAATACAGCACTCACTATCAGCCTACCGTCCTCCCCTCCATGTAATACAACACTCACTATCAGCCTACCGTCCTCCCCTCCGTGTAATACAGCACTCACTATCAGCCTACCGTCCTCCCCTCCATGTAATACAACACTCACTATCAGCCTATCATCCTCCCCTCCATGTAATACAACACTCACTATCAGCCTACCGTCCTCCCCTCTGTGTAATACAACACTCACTATCAGCCTACCGTCCTCCCCTCCATGTAATACAACACTCACTATCAGCCTATCATCCTCCCCTCCATGTAATACAACACTCACTATCAGCCTACCGTCCTCCCCTCCGTGTAATACAACACTCACCGATTATCAGCCTACCATCCTCCCCTCCGTGTAATACAGCACTCACTATCAGCCTACCGTCCTCCCCTCCGTGTAATACAACACTCACTATCAGCCGACCGTCCTCCCCTCCATGTAATACAACACTCACTATCAGCCTACCGTCCTCCCCTCCGTGTAATACAACACTCACTATCAGCCTACCGTCCTCCCCTCCGTGTAATACAGTGCTCACTATCAGCCTACCATCCTCCCCTCCGTGTAATACAGTGCTCACTATCAGCCTACCATCCTCCCCTCCGTGTAATACAGCACTCACTATCAGCCTACCGTCCTCCCCTCCGTGTAATACAGCACTCACTATCAGCCTACCGTCCTCCCCTCCATGTAATACAACACTCACTATCAGCCTACCGTCCTCCCCTCCGTGTAATACAACACTCACTATCAGCCTACCGTCCTCCCCTCCGTGTAATACAGTGCTCACTATCAGCCTACCATCCTCCCCTCCGTGTAATACAGTGCTCACTATCAGCCTACCATCCTCCCCTCCGTGTAATACAACACTCACTATCAGCCTACCATCCTCCCCTCCATGTAATACAACACTCACTATCAGCCTACCGTCCTCCCCTCTGTGTAATACAACACTCACTATCAGCCTACCGTCCTCCCCTCTGTGTAATACAACACTCACTATCAGCCTACCGTCCTCCCCTCCGTGTAATACAACACTCACTATCAGCCTACCGTCCTCCCCTCCGTGTAATACAGCACTCACTATCAGCCTACCGTCCTCCCCTCCGTGTAATACAGCACTCACTTTCAGCCTACCGTCCTCCCCTCTGTGTAATACAACACTCACTATCAGCCTACCGTCCTCCCCTCTGTGTAATACAACACTCACTATCAGCCTACCGTCCTCCCCTCTGTGTAATACAACACTCACTATCAGCCTACCGTCCTCCCCTCTGTGTAATACAACACTCACTATCAGCCTACCATCCTCCCCTCCATGTAATACAACACTCACTATCAGCCTACCGTCCTCCCCTCTGTGTAATACAACACTCACTATCAGCCTACCGTCCTCCCCTCTGTGTAATACAACACTCACTATCACCCTACCGTCCTCCCCTCTGTGTAATACAACACTCACTATCAGCCTACCGTCCTCCCCTCTGTGTAATACAACACTCACTATCAGCCTACCGTCCTCCCCTCTGTGTAATACAACACTCACTATCAGCCTACCATCCTCCCCTCCATGTAATACAACACTCACTATCAGCCTACCGTCCTCCCCTCCGTGTAATACAGTGCTCACTATCAGCCTACCATCCTCCCCTCCGTGTAATACAACACTCACTATCAGCCTACCATCCTCCCCTCCATGTAATACAACACTCACTATCAGCCTACCGTCCTCCCCTCTGTGTAATACAACACTCACTATCAGCCTACCGTCCTCCCCTCTGTGTAATACAACACTCACTATCAGCCTACCGTCCTCCCCTCCGTGTAATACAACACTCACTATCAGCCTACCATCCTCCCCTCCATGTAATACAACACTCACTATCAGCCTACCGTCCTCCCCTCTGTGTAATACAACACTCACTATCAGCCTACCGTCCTCCCCTCCATGTAATACAACACTCACTATCAGCCTACCGTCCTCCCCTCCATGTAATACAGCGCTCACTATCAGTCTACCATCCTCCCCTCTGTGTAATACAGTGCTCACTATCAGCCTACCGTCCTCCCCGCCGTGTAATACAGCACTCACTATCAGCCTTCCGTCCTCCCCTCCGTGTAATACAGCATTCACTATCAGCCTACCGTCCTCCCCTCCGTGTAATACTACACTCACTATCACCCTACCGTCCTCCCCTCCGTGTAATACAACACTCACTATCAGCCTACCATCCTCCCCTCTGTGTAATACAACACTCACTATCAGCCTACCGTCCTCCCCTCCGTGTAATACAGCATTCACTATCAGCCTACCGTCCTCCCCTCCGTGTAATACTACACTCACTATCACCCTACCGTCCTCCCCTCCGTGTAATACAACACTCACTATCACCCTACCATCCTCCCCTCCGTGTAATGCAACACTCACTATCAGCCTACCATCCTCCCCTCTGTGTTATACAACACTCACTATCACCCTACCATCCTCCCCTCCGTGTAATACAACACTCACTATCACCCTACCGTCCTCCCCTCCGTGTAATACAACACTCACTATCACCCTACCATCCTCCCCTCCGTGTAATACAGCACTCACTATCAGCCTACCGTCCTCCCCTCCGTGTAATGCAACACTCACCGATTATCAGCCTACCGTCCTCCCCTCTGTGTTATACAACACTCACTATCAGCCTACCGTCCTCCCCTCCGTGTAATACAACACTCACTATCACCCTACCGTCCTCCCCTCCGTGTAATACAACACTCACTATCACCCTACCATCCTCCCCTCCGTGTAATACAGCACTCACTATCAGCCTACCGTCCTCCCCTCCGTGTAATGCAACACTCACCGATTATCAGCCTACCGTCCTCCCCTCTGTGTTATACAACACTCACTATCAGCCTACCGTCCTCCCCTCTGTGTAATACAGCATTCACTATCAGCCTACCGTCCTCCCCTCCGTGTAATACTACACTCACTATCAGCCTACCGTCCTCCCTTCCGAGTAACACAACACTCACTATCAGCCTGCCGTCCTCCCTTCCGAGTAACACAACACTCACTATCAGCCTACCGTCCTCCCCTCTGTGTAATACAGCACTCAGCAATTATCAACGGCTTCCCCTATCTTGCATCAAAAACTGAGAATGGACTCAACCAAATAAACGGGATCCGACTGCACACGGTCATACTGGGCTGAGCGACGTCTAACGAGATTGCTAATGGGTCTGCTCGGTCACTAGCAAGCGCTAGCTTTGTGCTTTCAAAAAATGATGGTTATGTTTTTAATCACAATCTCTCATGGATCCCTGTGTGAGTAAACCTTGCTCTAGAGTAATAATGGAATGTTTTCATACCAAGGCATAAAGAACATAGAACAATACAGCACAGTACAGGCCATTCAGCCCACAATGTGGTACCGACCCTCAAACCCTGCCTCCCATAAACCCCCACCTTAAATTCCTCCATATACCTGTCTAGTAGTCTCTTAAACTTCACTAGTGTATCTGCCTCCACCACTGACTCAGGCAGTGCATTCCACGCACCAACCACTCTCTGAGTGAAAAACCTTCCTCTAATATCCCCCTTGAACTTCCCTCCCCTTTCCTTAAAGCCATGTCCTCTTGTACTGAGCAGTGGTGCCCTGGGGAAGAGGCACTGGCTGTCCACTCTGTCTATTCCTCGTAATATCTTGTACACCTCTATCATGTTTCCTCTCATCCTCCTTCTCTCCAGAGAGTAAAGCCTTCGCTCCCTTAATTGTCAAAATTGTCAACATTGTCAAAATAGCTGTTGAACTACACAGGGTAAAGTAGAAATCTCTTTATTCATTTTGGTGTATTTTGGGGGTAAAATTAATTTCAAAAAATTAACTAAAACACTAAAAACAGCCAGAGTGTCAGGCAGCGTTTCTGGAGAAGGAACTCTGCTGGTTCGGTTCTGAGGGCGGCACAGAAAGTGTTGGAGGAACTGAACAGCTCAGGCAGCGCCTGTGAGGGAAATGGACAACTGACATTCTGGGTCAAGACCCTTCATCCGAATTGAAAGAGAGGGGAGATGGGAGGTGGATGGAACAGGCGATCTCTACACATTGGTTGTGTGAGCACAAGGTGCCAGCGGCAGTCGTCCATTGGACAATACACCCTATCTGGGGGAGTGGTGGCAGCAGAGACAACACAGGGATTCAGGAGCTATTCAGACAGGCAGAGAATGAAGTGATAGGGATCAGGTGCAGGCAGGTGGGTTTAGTCTAACTTGGCATTGTTGGGCCAAAGGTCTGTTCCTGCGCTGTACTTTTCCGAGTTCTATAATTTATGTTCTATGTGTTTGAGGGACTGGGTTACACAGGTCCTGAGTGTTTGCTGGAGGTAGAACTATGATCCTTTCCCTCAGAGTCGTCACTGTGTCCATCAGCACGTAGTGCTGCCGTCTAGAAGCACCTTGTTGTACTGAAAGACCAACAAACAAATCTCAGGCAGACTGAAGTGTCGCGGAGCTTCCCGCAGCACTCGATGTGGAAAGGCCCGTTGCTGCTCTTGCTGGGGATGTCAGTCAGCCTGGGTGAGTCCGCACAGTTCAATCTCCCAAATGTGATCAGTGACGGCACAGAGAAAAGTTTGCACAAGTCATCAGGTTTTCCCGCTGTGAAACGTGACCCTTGCTCATTTGAGCTATTATCTTTCTACAGAACTGTCGAATGTCAAGAGCTGTTAAACATTAACGAGTTAATTACTGTGGAATTTAGAAGAATGTGGGGGATTCTCATTGAAAACTAACCAGATGTTGAAAGGACTAGATGTGGAGAATATGTTTCCTATGGTGGGGGTATCCAGAACTAGAGGGCACAGCCTCAAATGTGAGGGGCGACCTTTTAGAACAGAGATGAAGAGGAATTTTTTTAGCCAGAGAGTGGTGAATCTGTGGAACGCTCTGACACAGACTGCGGTGGAGGCCAAGTCCGTGGGTAAATTTAACGTGGAAATTGATCGGTTCCTGATCGGTCAGGGCATCAAAGAATATGCCGAGAAGGGAGGTGTATGGAGTTGAGTGGATTCCGGGATCAGCCATGATGGAATGGCGGAGCAGATTTGATGGGCTGACTGGCCTAATTCTGCTCCTATTTCTTATAAGTAATGTTTGCTTGCAGTGTTGAATGGGCCTGTTCCATATTATCTCAAAACAAAGAAATAAAATTTAAAATTCTGCCACAGGCTGCCTGGCCTGGACAACCCATATTGTGGATCCCATGATCCAAATTCATGTTTATGAAGCAAATTAATTTTTCATGCTTTTATGTCCTTTGAAAAGATACTTGACTACCATGTTCTGGCAAAGTCTTTCAGGTATATGGGATTCTCTCTTGCAAAACTACATAGAACCACACAATACAGAAGGGAAGTATTTTCCAAAGTATTGGTTCCAGTGCCCAGCTCTTTCCCCAAGACCTCACATAATTTCCCTATAAATGGAAGATCAGGCTTGAAAGAGAATGCCTTTTCCAAGTTAGAAGGAATTAATGAGACTCATCGTGGAGACTTCACCCCTTCAAAAGCTCGGCTTGTCTGTCAAATTCGTACCGGGGAAGAGCTCGTAATTAGGCTGCATCTTTGACTTCAAAGACTCTGCAAAAAAGGTTCGAATTTCCTGAAGGCCCAGTGGTTCATTTAGGGTTTGTGATAGATTTGCGGTGGTGTTTGAAGACTAGGTGTCTTGGTCAACAACCTGTCCCAGCCAACTCTGGAGAAAGTGGGAAGCTGGTCTCCAACTTGTTAGAGTCATGTGGTACAGACTTCCACAGTATTTCTCTCCGACACCGCGGCAGACAGACATCCAACTTAGCAGCACATGTTGGGATGTGGAAGGGACGGGCAAGCTCAGAGGAAAGCATCACAGCCAGAGAGGGAGACAGCTCCTGTGGTCAGTCAGGATCAAACGTGGCTCTCTGGAGCTGTAAGGTAACGCTGTGCCACCCCTTTCTGGCCGGGTGAATCTGCAGCGATGGAAACAGGTAATGAAACAGATCTGCATTGCCAAACTGTCCTCTACTGATAAAAAGAGGTTTTGTAGATGCTGGAAATCCAGAGTTACCAACACAGAAACTCAGCAGGTCAGGCAGACTCCATGGAGAGGACCAGTCAATGTTTCGGGCGGGACCTAATGAAGTCCTAAAGAAGGGTCTGTCTGAAAAAACATGAACTGCTTGTTCCTTACAACAGATGCTGCCTGATCTGCTGTGTCCCTCCAGCAGGTTTGTGCTTGTTGCACTGTCTTCCACTGGACGCTAATTGTCAGAAGACAGCAGTCTCTGCGGGGGACAGGTTGGAGGGTGCAGGATAGAAATGAAAGCAGATCAAAAGCATCAGTGACAGCAATCAATCAATAAGAATGCAACAAAATGAATGCAAGCTCTCCCTGTGCCCTCCATACAGACAGCACACCACAGGGAGAGCATGGAAACTCCACACAGACAGCACACCACAGGGAGAGCATGCAAACTCCATACAGACAGCACACCACAGGGAGAGCATGGAAACTCCACACAGACAGCACACCACAGGGAGAGCATGCAAACTCGACAGACAGACAGCACACCACAGGGAGAGCATGCAAACTCCACACAGACAGCACACCACAGGGAGAGCATGCAAACTCCACACAGACAACACACCACAGGGAGAGCATGCAAACTCCACACAGACAGCACACCACAGGGAGAGCATGCAAACTCCACACAGACAGCACACCACAGGGAGAGCATGCAAACTCGACAGACAGACAGCACACCACAGGGAGAGCATGCAAACTCCACACAGACAACACACCAAAGGGAGAGCATGCAAACTCCACACAGACAGCACACCACAGGGAGAGCATGCAAACTCCACACAGACAGCACACCACAGGGAGAGCATGGAAACTCCACACAGACAGCACACCACAGGGAGAGCATGCAAACTCCACACAGACAGCACACCACAGGGAGAGCATGCAAACTCCACACAGACAGCACACCACAGGGAGAGTATGCAAACTCCACACAGACAGCACACCACAGGGAGAGCATGCAAACTCCACACAGACAGCACACCACAGGGAGAGCATGCAAACTCCATACAGACAGCACACCACAGGGAGAGCATGCAAACTCCACACAGACAGCACACCACAGGGAGAGTATGCAAACTCCACACAGACAGCACACCACAGGGAGAGCATGGAAACTCCACACAGACAGCACACCACAGGGAGAGCATGCAAACTCCACACAGACAGCACACCACAGGGAGAGCATGCAAACTCCACACAGACAGCACACCACAGGGAGCGCATGCAAACTCCACACAGACAGCACACCACAGGGAGAGCATGCAAACTCCACACAGACAGCACACCACAGGGAGAGTATGCAAACTCCACACAGACAGCACACCACAGGGAGAGCATGCAAACTCCACACAGACAGCACACCACAGGGAGAGCATGCAAACTCCACACAGACAGCACACCACAGGGAGAGCATGCAAACTCCACACAGCCAGCACACCACCGGGAGAGCATGCAAACTCCACACAGACAGCACACCACAGGGAGAGCATGCAAACTCCACACAGACAGCACACCACAGGGAGAGCATGCAAACTCCACACAGACAGCACACCACAGGGAGAGTATGCAAACTCCACACAGACAGCACACCACAGGGAGAGCATGCAAACTCCACACAGCCAGCACACCACCGGGAGAGCATGCAAACTCCACACAGACAGCACACCACAGGGAGAGCATGCAAACTCCACACAGACAGCACACCACAGGGAGAGCATGCAAACTCCACACAGACAGCACACCACAGGGAGAGCATGCAAACTCCACACAGACAGCACACCACGGGGAGAGCATGGAAACTCCACACAGACAGCACACCACAGGGAGAGCATGCAAACTCCACACAGACAGCACACCACAGGGAGAGCATGCAAACTCCACACAGACAGCACACCACAGGGAGAGCATGCAAACTCCACACAGACAGCACACCACGGGGAGAGCATGCAAACTCCACACAGACAGCACACCACAGGGAGAGCATGCAAACTCCACACAGACAGCACACCACGGGGAGAGCATGGAAACTCCACACAGACAGCACACCACAGGGAGAGCATGCAAACTCCACACAGACAGCACACCACAGGGAGAGCATGCAAACTCCACACAGACAGCACACCACAGGGAGAGCATGCAAACTCCACACAGCCAGCACACCACAGGGAGAGTATGCAAACTCCACACAGACAGCACACCACAGGGAGAGTATGCAAACTCCACACAGACAGCACACCACAGGGAGCGCATGCAAACTCCACACAGCCAGCACACCACAGGGAGAGTATGCAAACTCCACACAGACAGCACACCACAGGGAGAGTATGCAAACTCCACACAGACAGCACACCACAGGGAGAGCATGCAAACTCCACACAGACAACACACCACAGGGAGAGCATGCAAACTCCACACAGACAACACACCACGGGGAGAGCATGCAAACTCCACACAGACAGCACACCACAGGGAGAGCATGCAAACTCCATACAGACAGCACACCACCGGGAGAGCATGCAAACTCCACACAGACAGCACACCGCGGGGAGAGCATGCAAACTCCACACAGACAGCACACCACAGGGAGAGTATGCAAACTCCATACAGACAGCACACCACAGGGAGAGCATGCAAACTCCACACAGACAGCACACCGCGGGGAGAGCATGCAAACTCCACACAGACAGCACACCACAGGGAGAGCATGCAAACTCCACACAGAGAGCACACCACAGGGAGAGCATGCAAACTCCACACAGACAGCACACCGCGGGGAGAGCATGCAAACTCCACACAGACAGCACACCACAGGGAGAGCATGCAAACTCCACACAGACAGCACACCACAGGGAGAGCATGGAAACTCCACACTGACAGCACACCACAGGGAGAGCATGCAAACTCCACACAGACAGCACACCACAGGGAGAGCATGCAAACTCCACACAGACAGCACACCACAGGGAGAGCATGGAAACTCCACACAGACAGCACACCACAGGGAGAGTATGCAAACTCCACACAGACAGCACACCACGGGGAGAGTATGCAAACTCCACACAGACAGCACACCACAGGGAGAGTATGCAAACTCCACACAGACAGCACACCACGGGGAGAGCATGCAAACTCCACACAGACAGCACACCACAGGGAGAGCATGCAAACTCCACACAGACAGCACACCACAGGGAGAGCATGCAAACTCCACACAGACAGCACACCACGAGGAAAGCATGCAAACTCCACACAGACAGCACACCACAGGGAGAGCATGCAAACTCCACACAGACAACACACCACAGGGAGAGTATGCAAACTCCACACAGACAGCACTGGGGGTCAAGATTGAATCTGCATGAATGGCAGCGATAAGGCAGTAATCTACCTGTTGCAGCAGTATTGCTATCTGTGATGGGAGACAGAAGAGATGTAGGTACCTGTAGCCTTGGGGTTCATTCTGCTAAAAGTCATTGGGTTCTTTGAGCTGGTTGTGAGATCAGAGAACCTTTCTATTCCATATGCTTCCTAGGCTTGTTCTGCTCCCAACTGAACCCCCAGCTGAAGGAAAATGAGGGACATCCCAGCCATGAAGTTGTACTGGGGTCAAGTTCAGAGAATGCGATTGAGTCCTGAGACAGGGATTTGCTAACAAACTAATTTGCGGTGCAGGAGAGAGTCTGTCGTCCCAATGTGCTCTTTGCTGGTTGGACTGCCCCCTCACTGACCTCCCCTTGCAGAGGGCAATGGGAGTTGGTGCCATGAATTTAGATTTAATTAACAATCTGTTCACATCTCTGGTTTTGAGAGATTCCAGGAACTAGAGGCGAGATCCCTCCTTCCAGTGTCTGATCCTGAGACCCTGATCCATCCGACCGGTTGAGGCAATGAGTGTTCTCGTCCACCTGGGGCAGACTCCCCTGAGGCAGTGAACCATCTCATCACCCTGGGGCAGTTTATTGAGGTAATGAGTGTTCTCGTCCACCTGGGGCAGACTCCCCTGAGGCAGTGAACCATCTCATCACCCTGGGGCAGTTTATTGAGGTAACAAGCTTTTGCATTATCTAGGGACAGACTCATCTGGGACAGTGAACCATTTAGCTACCTTGGGCGGACTGCCTGGTTCCGGTACCTGCCCCTGTGGGGCAACATGCTTGATCTAGGTACTCTGGGGAGTCAGTGTCTCAGGGACAGTTTATCTGCTTCTCAGACAGTGCAAGGGCAGTGACAGGAAAGTGTGGGGAGGGGAGTTTGACTGGCAAATTGGTAAATTGGTTTATTGTCACATGCACTGAAGTACAGTACTTGTATACCATGCACACAATGGTGCGTTATGGGTCAAACAACGAGAGAGAGCAGAATGAAGTGTTACAGAGGAAGTGCATTGCAGGTGGCGCATCAGCTTCCAGGTTATAGAGAGGTAGATTGTGATCAAGAGACTGGGTGGAATCGTTGGCGCAGCACCGTGGGTCCTACCTTTAGCGGGGTAACGGTCGCACCTCTAGTGCCTGGCAACTCTTCCAGTGGGAGTTTGGTGTGGTCCTGGTCTCCAGAACCTGCAGGTTGATCTGTAGGACATTGCCAAGAGCATCAGTCACAGGGTTGTCTGAACTTTATCACCTGGCTGTCAGCGGTGGGAGACTGGCGGCTGTGTACGTTCTTCCAGTGACGAGGCGGGGCAGAGGAGGAATGGGTGCATCAGATGGGGAGAGAGGAGATGCAGGCAGGACATCGGTGTATGGTCTAAGCAGAGCTGGACCCAAGGAGAGAGTGCTTCTAGACAGGAGATCTAGGAGAGAGAGTGGGAAATCACTGAGGATAATGATTTATCATTGTCACATGTACTGAGATACAGTGAACTAATTGCCATCCAGACCAATCATTCCAAAGACAAGTACATTCCCATAGTAAGGAGGGCAGAATAGTGTTGCTTTTACTGAGGAAGTGCAGAGCGAGTAGACAAGGGTGATGACAAGGTAGACTGAAAGATCAAATTGTGCACGAGGTCCGTTCTAGAGTCTTACAACAGCAGGATACAAGCTGTTCTGGAGCCTGGTAGCACATGCTTTCAAGCTTTTGGATATTCTACCCAAATGGAGGGGGGAGAAAGAGGAAAGTGAGGGGGGTCTTTGATTATGTGCTGGGAGTGCAGACCGAGTCCATGGAAAGGAAGCTGGTTTTCACAACGTGTTCACCTCAGTCCACAACTCTCCACAGTTCCTTGTGCTCTTTGACAGAGCAGTTGCCATGACTATACAACAAAACTCTCCAGTCACTACTGGCCCTGACGATGGCAGATTAGGAGCTTTTCCAGACTACTGGATGTCATGTATGATTTGGGGTTCAACCAAACAGGAAAGTTGGGATGTTCCGATTAAGGGACATTGATTGTAGTCAATGTTGTGTAAACGCTGCTCACACACAATTATCAGTAGCCCAGAAATGACTGATCGTACACTAACATAAAATCAGAAAGAAAGTATATTTACCTATTTTCAACTTTATCAAACAGTTAACAGAGGAAGAAAAAGAAAGATGAAAGGACCCATTATAGTTCAACCAGCCTAAATGTGCACCTACGCTGGAGCTGATTTCTGTAGTAGTTGGGTCTATCGCTTTACTCACAGCGCTGAATTCCCATCACCAACACAGGTAGAACTTTTCTTCTTGGAATCCCTCATCTCGCAAAACACTCCTTGCATGAGGGTCTCCCTTTCAGGTGGGAGTCTCCAGGTGTCTTCGTGGTGCTCGACTCTCCGCACCTCCTGCCAAAGCATCCCAAACCAGACTACGATCCTTCAGAAAGCTCTTCCTGCCCAGCTCATTAGAATCTTCTCTCATATTCCTCTGGACAGCAAGTTACAATCTGTACCCAGACAGCCCTGGCTGGCTGACACAACATTCCTGATTGGCTGAAAACACCACGGATTTGGCAGTGCAGTAGTTGCGTTTGTGAATTTGCACGTGTCAGCTAATTACTATTTAATCGTGATAGTATTTAACTCCACGCTTGTCGTCGTAGTGCTTGTCGGGACTTGGACAGGGCACAGCTTTTGTTTTGAATTGGACTGGCAAGTCAGCTGACTCTGAAGACTGGCAGTAGTCGTTTAATAATTAGATATTCTTTTCAGCCGCAGTGTAGGCTTCGTTTCCCGTTTGAGAGTTTTAGTTAAAGGCTCTGTTCGGCCTAGTGGTTATTGCTTTATTTTCCCTTGAACACTGTTTGCGTTTTGTGAACTATCAGTGTCTCCAGCATCTCTCACTCGGCACTTGGGCCTTATCTGAACCACGGTGACAATAGCAGAAATTCTACCGAGGGCATTACACAGGGAGCATGGGAACTGGGGTGGGAAGCAATATATGAAATGGGTCTCAGGTGAGTGATTGCAGACACTAGGGTTTGCAGCAACAATCTGCTGGAGGAACTCTGTTTTGAACAGCCGCTCTTGGGTGGTGGGGGAGGGGTGGAGAAGAAATTAATGATGCAGGGTTTTGACCCAAAAATTCAACAATTTCTCCCCACCCTCACAGATACTACTCACTGCACTGATCTCCTCAGGCAGATCATGCGCTGTGGCAAACATTACTTTGGTGAGCCACACGAGGTTCTGCTGATGCTGGAAATCTGGAGCAACACGCACAAAATGCTGGAGGAACTCAGCAGGTCCGGAAGCACTTACGGGTGAAAATGAGCAGTCGATGTTTCAGGCTGAGATCCCTCACAGGATCTGACTGACTGAGTTCCTCCAGTATTTTGTGTGTATTATCCTGGTGATTTGGATACTAACCATCAGGATTTCAGAAAGGTTGTGTAGCAGATTATCATTTCACTGCGTATGGGTCTGAAGTACAAATCCCACGCTGGTAGAAAGGTGCCTGGTGAGACTGGAAGGAGAGTTTGGTAACCTCAGCAGGACCAGGCGGAACATTCAATGCCAACAGCTGAAGCAAAACTGAAAATCATTACACTCTCCATCACTGACATCTCTCAGCCGGCTCAAAGGAAAAGAAGATGAAACTCATTATATCTCAGATAAAGAAATGCAATCAATTCACTTCTGATGTAGCAACAGTTCTTAGAATTCCAAGCTTGAAAAAAAGGCGGTGAAATGGGACTGAAATGTCTCAGTAAATGAAATGGAATAAGAAGCAGTTATTTGTCTAAATCAGGGGCTCCTAAACTTTTTTATGTCATGGAGACTTCTCACTATCAGAGGGGTCTGTGGACCCCAGGATGGGAATGTCTGGTCTAAGTAAATGCACACTGACATTTTAACTTTGCGAATTGACTCACTGAAGACAAAAGAAGCTGTCATCTTCGCTCTTGCGATTCAGCCTGTAAGATATTGTACTAGGCTGTGTGCAGTGATCTCACAATTACTGTGCTCTGCCCTGCAGGTAGAAGTGAACATGGATCTTCAGGCATCTGAGGGCAGCTTACTTTCAGAATAACAAGGTGAACTGCACGCTGCGACTGTGCGGGAGAGGGAAACGGCCACTGGCAGAGGGAGTAGATGAGGCAAGTGCGGAGATAACATCGGAAAGGTGATGGACAGATTAATTGCTTGTCTATCATTTCTGAAGAACCCTGTGCGGGAGAGTTCTTAAAGTGGAAAAGCCATCGCACTGGGACAGTTCCACTCTCTCGACCTCGGGAGTCCAGGTCCTGCGGTACGAGCAGTCGTCACAACTGGGGTGCTCCTTGCCTGCAGTGGATGACCATGACTTCTCTTGTGCCTTGTCGTGCTCTCCACAAAGTGTAGCAGAACTGTCCTCCTGGCCGTCAGGTCTCACCCACTGTTATGACCCCAGCCCCCTCCTTTGTGAGAATCGCGAGAGAGAGAGAGAGAAGCCTTACGGTTTGGAATGTGGTCTGGCCTCTCAGCCAGACAAAAGCCACGGACATATCCATTGTCTTGGGAGACACCTTTGTGGAATAAGGGACTGGACTACGTGCAAACCCTCAGGGCAACGTGGGCTGGCTGATGGGGGAAAGATTGCCTCACCCCCACCCTGATTGACATCTACAACCCTGCCAGTCCAGATAAAAGGTGGGCTGCCGAGGCGGGGCCTCAGACGCACCAAGGAGACACACGAAGAAGACACGATAGCGCTTCCCGTCGGACCGGGAAGCCATTTTGAAGGAAGCCACGTGCGTTAGATTCCGGATCGGGAGTCTGTGGCTGAAACCAAAGGAAAAACGTTTTAACTAACAACAGGGATTTGCTTCGTAAAGACGACGGGCAAGTGTTCCTTCTTTTTCACCACTCACTCTCTCTCCAACACGTGAAATGCCAGCGGTTCCCAAAACGGGAAAGCCTGCAGATTTTGAGTGACTTTTATATTCCATTGGACTCAGTATTCCCCGAGACAACGATAGAGCTTATTTCTGATTGATTATTACTATACCTGTGCTTTAGATTGAGTTTTGACGGCGTATATGATCTGAATGTTTTGTATTAACCATACGTTTGTGCCCCTTTATAAATAAAAAATGTTTGAAAATAGTACCATCAGACTTCAGCGGACCACTCTATCTTTGCTGGTAAGTCACCCGGTTACGGGGAACGTAACACCCACCCTGTGTGCTGAAGCTGATTTTGCATGCTGGGACAGGCAAGCCCTTATCTCACGACCCTCACTTGGCACCAGGAATACCAGCTCATTTCCCCTTCACTGCTCTACTTTCGTCATTTATAGTAATTTTATGTCTTTGCATTGTACAACTGCAACAAATCTCACAGAGTTCACTTCGTGTCAATCAGATTCTCTGTGTTTCGGTACTCGCCTATCAATCCTGAGCTGAGGACAAGGCGTCACCACACAGAGGCTCATAAAGTTCTGATAGGATGGACAGTCAGTCTTTCCTCAGGCTGGAGAGACCAAAACAAAGGGACACACACACAGGATACGAGATTTAAAACAGATGCAAGAGGGAACTTAAGTACTGTACACAGACGGCACCTAGAATGGCCCAGGGATATGAGGATGATTCACTGCACCAGGAGCTGGTTTGTGCAGCTTTGAAAGTAAGTGTCTCCTGGCACAACCCAGAGAGTGAATATTTCATCACTGGGACTTTCTGACAATATCCTTCCTCCACCCCCCTCCCCCTACCCCAATGTTCACCGGGGCACAGTGGAAGTTTGAGACAGCACTTTCAAGTTTGAACCTTCCTTGAGGAATTTGACATTAAAACCTGTTTGCATGCTCTCCCTGTGGTGTGCTGTCTGTGTGGAGTTTGCATGCTCTCCCTGTGGTGTGCTGTCTGTGTGGAGTTTCCATGCTCTCCCTGTGGTGTGCTGTCTGTGTGGAGTTTGCATGCTCTCCCTGTGGTGTGCTGTCTGTGTGGAGTTTGCATGCTCTCCCTGTGGTGTGCTGTCTGTGTGGAGTTTGCATGCTCTCCCTGTGGTGTGCTGTCTGTGTGGAGTTTGCATGCTCTCCCTGTGGTGTGCTGTCTGTGTGGAGTTTCCATGCTCTCCCTGTGGTGTGTTGTCTGTGTGGAGTTTGCATGCTCTCCCTGTGGTGTGCTGTCTGTGTGGAGTTTCCATGCTCTCCCTGTGGTGTGCTGTCTGTGTGGAGTTTGCATGCTCTCCCTGTGGTGTGCTGTCTGTGTGGAGTTTGCATGCTCTCCCTGTGGTGTGCTGTCTGTGTGGAGTTTCCATGCTCTCCCTGTGGTGTGCTGTCTGTGTGGAGTTTGCATGCTCTCCCTGTGGTGTGCTGTCTGTGTGGAGTTTGCATGCTCTCCCTGTGGTGTGCTGTCTGTGTGGAGTTTGCATGCTCTCCTCGTGGTGTGCTGTCTGTGTGGAGTTTGCATGCTCTCCCTGTGGTGTGCTGTCTGTGTGGAGTTTGCATGCTCTCCCTGTGGTGTGCTGTCTGTGTGGAGTTTCCATGCTCTCCCCGTGGTGTGCTGTCTGTGTGGAGTTTGCATGCTCTCCTCGTGGTGTGCTGTCTGTGTGGAGTTTCCATGCTCTCCCTGTGGTGTGCTGTCTGTGTGGAGTTTGCATGCTCTCCCTGTGGTGTGCTGTCTGTGTGGAGTTTCCATGCTCTCCCTGTGGTGTGCTGTCTGTGTGGAGTTTGCATGCTCTCCCTGTGGTGTGCTGTCTGTGTGGAGTTTCCATGCTCTCCCTGTGGTGTGCTGTCTGTGTGGAGTTTGCATGCTCTCCCGGTGGTGTGCTGTCTGTGTGGAGTTTGCATGCTCTCCCGGTGGTGTGCTGTCTGTGTGGAGTTTGCATGCTCTCCCTGTGGTGTGCTGTCTGTGTGGAGTTTGCATGCTCTCCCTGTGGTGTGCTGTCAGTGTGGAGTTTGCATACTCTCCCTGTGGTGTGCTGTCTGTGTGGAGTTTCCATGCTCTCCCTGTGGTGTGCTGTCTGTGTGGAGTTTGCATGCTCTCCCTGTGGTGTGCTCTCTGTGTGGAGTTTGCATGCTCTCCCTGTGGTGTGCTGTCTGTGTGGAGTTTGCATGCTCTCCCTGTGGTGTGCTGTCTGTGTGGAGTTTGCATGCTCTCCCTGTGGTGTGCTGTCTGTGTGGAGTTTGCATGCTCTCCCTGTGGTGTGCTGTCTGTGTGGAGTTTGCATGCTCTCCCTGTGGTGTGCTGTCTGTGTGGAGTTTGCATGCTCTCCCTGTGGTGTGCTGTCTGTGTGGAGTTTCCATGCTCTCCCTGTGGTGTGCTGTCTGTGTGGAGTTTGCATGCTCTCCCTGTGGTGTGCTGTCTGTGTGGAGTTTGCATGCTCTCCCTGTGGTGTGCTGTCTGTGTGGAGTTTGCATGCTCTCCCCGTGGTGTGCTGTCTGTGTGGAGTTTGCATGCTCTCCCTGTGGTGTGCTGCCTGTGTGGAGTTTGCATGCTCTCTCTGTGGTGTGCTGTCTGTGTGGAGTTTGCATGCTCTCCCTGTGGTGTGCTGTCTGTGTGGAGTTTGCTTGCTCTCCCTGTGGTGTGCTATTTCAACATTGGCATCAGTCCAACAATGGGGAAGTTTACTCAGGCAGAAAGTTGTTCACAAGTGGGCCAATTCCTGTCTGATCAATCAGTCCTCTGTCAGGCATCAACAGGATGGAGTTAAGCTGTTCTTTTTCACCAGTAACTCACCCCAAAATGAGGCTTTGCTTTTCTCCTGGTACAATGACCCTCCAGTAACACATTGTTGATGCAGATGCCAGTGTCTGCAGTATCTTGTGTTACCAGCCCAGGCAATCAATCATCCTTCATCCAATCAATAAAAGTCTCCAACGTAATTACAATTCCTGAGAGCCTCTCTAGAACCTATAAATTAAATCTCGGAATGTTTCCATCTCATAGTCAGCTCCTTAAAAAATTCACACACTTTTGACTTGTTCCTCTCAATTCCCACTGTGTCTGCGTTACACGGTTTCAAGGTGTTCTATTTTTATATGCAAGCTCTGGTAATTTCCCAACAACAGATGGTGAACTGATTCCCTCTCTCACCTTTCTCAAATATTAATCTGAAAGAACATTTCTCATAAGGAGATAATTTATTATTCTCCAGTCTTATACCTTGGCTCCTTTCAACCCCCTTGAGCGTGGCTGAACTGGATTAAACTCATGGATATTTTCCCTCCGTTCGGACAGGAGGTACAAAAGCCTGAAAGCATATACCACTGGGTTGAAGGACAGTTTCTAGCCCACTGTTGTAATACTACTAAACAGTTCCTTAGACCTCACAATCCACTTTGAACAGTTCACTGTCTATCTGCACTGCACTTTCCCTGGGGCTGTCCCGTTGTATTCTGCATTGTTTACCTGTCCTGTGTGATGTATGAACAGCACACTTTTCACGACATCAGAATCAGAACCACTGGCATACAGTGTGTCGTGAAATTTGTTGTTTTACAGCCGCAATACATTGCAATATATAATAATAATTTACAAATACAGTAAGAAATATATATATAATCAAATTATTTTCGTGCAAAAAGAGAACAAAAGGCGAGTGAGATAGAGTTCGTGGGCTCATTGTCCAATCGGAATTCTGATAGCAAAGGGTAAAACAGAAGCTTTTCCTGTAACATTGAGCGTGTGTTCTGTAACATGCGGGACCTGGTCCAATGTTATATGGATAACACCCTGCTTTCATCAGCCTCCATGGGCTGAATGGTCTAACCCTGCTCCTATGTCTTCTGGTCTTCAGGCTCCTGTACCTCCTCCCTGTTGGTAGCAATAAGAACAGGGTGAGTGACCAGGATCCTTAATGACAGATGCTGCCTTTTTGAGGCATCACCTTTAAAGGTATCCTCTCTGCTGGGAGGTTAGTGCCCATGATGGAGCTGGTTGATTTACAGTTTTCTGATCCTGTGCAGTGGTCCCCCCGCACCAGACGGAGATGCAACCGGTCAGAATGCTCCCCACAGAACATCTGTAGAAATTTGCAGGAGTCCTTGGTGACATACTCAGTCTCCTCAAACTCTTACTGGAGTGCAGTTGCTATTGTGCTTTCTTTATAAATGCATCAGTGTTGTGGTGAACTACATATACCTGTCTGGACACGCCCCCCCGCTGACTGCTCCTGTGGCCCCTCCCACGGACCCCGGTATAAAGGCGATTGGAGACACAGCCCCAGCCTCAGTCTCCAGGATGTTGTGTGGTGGTCATTCGCTGCTTGTTCTTTCTTCCAGCCAATAAAAGCCAATATCTTGCCTCACGTCTCCGAGAGTTATTGATGGTGCATCAGTATGTCGGGCCCAGGATAGACCTTTAGAGATGAAACGACTCACCCTTTCCATTTCTTATACCTCCTTGAGGACAGATGTGTTTTCACTTCGCACAGTCAGCTCATTGGTCTTACTGACACTGAGTGCAAGGTTGCTTTTGCAACACCACTCAGCCAGCTGGTCTCTCTCACTCCTCTTCACCCTCTGAAATTCTGCCAATTATAGTTGTATCATCAGCAAATTTGTAGATGCTTTTTGAGCTGCACCTAGCCACACTTGCAGGTGTAGAGCGAGTAGGACAGTGGGCTAAGCACACATCCTTGAGGTGCGACTGTGTTGACTGTCAGCAAGGTAGAAATGTCACGTCCATTCTGCTTAGACTGTGGTCTCCCCGTGAGGAAGTCAAGGATCCAGTTGCTGAAGGAGGTACAGAGGCCCAGGTTTTGGAAACTATTGATTAGTACTGAGGGTTTGATCGCTGAGCTGTAATCAATAAACAGCAGCTTAACATCGGTATTGCTATTGTCCGGATGATCCGAGGCCGAGTGGAGAGCCAGTGACATTGCATCTGCTGTAACCTAGTGTGACAATAAACAGATTGCAGTGGGTCCAGGTTCCTGCTTAGGCAGGAGTTGATTCCTGCTCTTCTCGGGCACTGGTATGACTGTTGCTCTTTTCGAGTAGGTGGAACCTCCGACTGTAGCAGTGAGAGATTGAAAGGCTGCGAGTTGGTTGGCACAGGTCTTCAGACCCCTGAACATTGACTTCTCTAACTTCCATTACTGCCCCTCCTCCCCTTCTTACCCCATCCCTGACATATTTAGTTGTTTGCCTGTTTTCCATCTCCCTCTGGTGCTCCCCCACCCTTCTCTCTCCTGAGGCCTCCCGTCCCATGATCCTTTCCCTTCTCCAGCTCTGTATCACTTTCACCAATCACCTTTCCAGCTCTTAGCTTCATCCCACCCCCTCCAATCTTCTCCTATCATTTCACATTTCCCCCTCCCCCCACTACTTTCAAATCTCTTACTATCTTTCCTTTCGGTTAGTCCTGACGAAGGGTCTCGGCCCGAAACGTCGACAGCGCTTCTCCCTACAGATGCTGCCTGGCCTGCTGTGTTCCACCAGCATTTTGTGTGTGTTGTTGTTTGAATTTCCAGCATTTGCAGATTTCCTCTTGTTTGCTCTTCAGACCCCTACCAGTTTCATCATCAGGGCCTGAAACCTTGCACCCTCTCGAAAGATGGTCTGATATTGGCCTTGCGGACAGAGATCACAGTGTCCCCAGATGCTGCAGGGATTCACACAGGAGACATTTTATTCTCCCTTTCAGAGTGTGCATAAAATGTGCTGAGCTCATCTGGGAGTGAAGCGTCACAGCCATTCATGATGTTAGCTGTCGCCTTGTCGGAGTAATGGTCTGTAAACCCTGCCAGAGCTGATGTGCATCCAATTCCATCTCTAACTTCAATCAGAATTGGGTTTTTTTGCTCTTAAAATAGCCTTCTGTAAGTCATAGCTGGACTTTTTGTACAGTTCTGGATCACCAGTCTTCAATGTCATAGATCGGCCCTCACCAGACTACGAATCTCCTAGTTCATCCATGGCTTTTGGTCAGGGCATGCATGGCATGTTCTCGAAGGCAGATGCTTATCCACAGTGGTCTTGATGAAGCTCGTGACTGTTGTTAAATATTCATACAGATTCGGAGATGAATCCCTGAATATTGTCCAGTCCAACGAGAAAGCAGCCCTGTAAGTGCTTCTCCACCTCCCCGACCTCTGCTTGGTCAGACGCTCCGTCCGGAGTGTGGGTGTGCGATTCCTGATGGTTGTGCAACAGCGGTCAAGTGTGTTTCCACAGCTGAGATGGTGGTGATAGTCATTCAGACACTTCTTCAGAATAAACTTATAAAATAAGAGTTGAGACTGAATGTTGCAAGACTGGTTAGACCGCACTTGGAGTATTGCGAGCAGTTTGGTCACCATACTATAGGAAAGATGCGATTGCATTTAAGAGAACGCAGAGGAGATTTGCCAGAATGTTGCCTGGATTGGAGGATTTTGGTTATGAGGAGAGTTCAGTCAGGCTGGGCGTGTTCTCCCCAAAATGAAGGAAACTGAGGGGTGACCTGGCAGAGTTGTAGATTATGAGGGGCGTAGACAGAGTAGATAGTCGGGTCTTTTTCCCATCAAAAACATGGGAGTATATATTTAAGGTGAGAGGTAGGAGCTGAGAGAAAAGTATGTAGCACAGATTTTGGAGCTCACCGGGGTGGAGGTGAAGGTCGTGGAATCAGATAGAATCACCTTGTTTAAGATGCATTTGGACAGACACCGTGTAAGGCATACAGTGCTGGTATGGGCAAATGGGATGAAGGTAGGTGAGGGGACATGGGCACTTTTGGAGGTGTGGTACTGACAGAATCTCACTGTTGGAACTACTAAAGCTGAAAGTCTGCAGCAAAATTGCAGAAGGGTTTTGGGGACTGCCAGAAGGCTTTGGGAATGTGGTATTTCACCTCGGCAGATTTCTTTCCTGGAACGATCCTCTTTGGTGAAGTTTTCGGTCTGTGTCTCTTCGGTGCTGAAGTTTCAAGTCTGACTTTGCTGGAGTGAGGAGAGATGTTCTCCATTTATTCCATCTTGACAGTGGAAATCCCCTCCCAGTGGGGTGCCTACACAGGGTGACTGGGTGGAGAGGGCTACCAACTTTGGAGTGGCGGGAGAAAGAATGGGCTGGTCTAGGGGGAAGTATTCATTCGTAGATGCGTGGACAGCACTGAGAATTTAACACAGCACGACCTATACATTCCTTCTTCCCCTCCCCTCCCATTTTGTCGCATCTCTGAACTGTTTCTTTTTGACTGTTTGCTGGTCTTCCACTGACCGCTGGGTGTAGACTGACCGCTGTGTGTAGACTGACCGCTGTGTGCAGACTGACCGCTGTGTGTAGACTGACCGCTGTGTGTAGACTGACCGCTGGGTGTAGACTGACCGCTGTGTGTAGACTGACCGCTGGGTGTAGACTGTCCGCTGGGTGCAGACTGACCGCTGTGTGCAGACTGACCACTGGGTGCAGACTGACCGCTGTGTGTAGACTGTCCGCTGGGTGCAGACTGACCGCTGTGTGCAGACTGACCGCTGTGTGTAGACTGTCCGCTGGGTGTAGACTGACCGCTGTGTGCAGACTGACCGCTGTGTGTAGACTGTCCGCTGGGTGCAGACTGACCGCTGTGTGCAGACTGACCGCTGTGTGTATACTGTCCGCTATGTGTAGACTGACCGCTGTGTGTAGACTGACCGCTGGGTGCAGACTGACCGCTGTGTGCAGACTGACCGCTGGGTGTAGACTGTCCGCTGGGTGTAGACTGTCCGCTGTGTGCAGACCGACCGCTGTGTGTAGACTGACCGCTGTGTGTAGACTGACCACTGGGTGCAGACTGACCGCTGTGTGTAGACTGATCGCTGTGTGCAGACTGACCGCTGTGTGTAGACTGTCCGCTGGGTGTAGACTGTCCGCTGGGTGTAGACTGACCGCTGTGTGTAGACTGACCGCTGGGTGTAGACTGACCGCTGTGTGCAGACTGACCGCTGTGTGTAGACTGACCGCTGTGTGTAGACTGTCCGCTGGGTGTAGACTGACCACTGGGTGTAGACTGACCGCTGTGTGTAGACTGACCGCTGTGTGTAGACTGTCCGCTGGGTGTAGACTGACCGCTGTGTGTAGACTGACCGCTGGGTGCAGACTGACCGCTGGGTGTAGACTGTCCGCTGGGTGTAGACTGTCCGCTGGGTGTAGACTGACCGCTGTGTGTAGACTGACCGCTGGGTGCAGACTGACCGCTGGGTGTAGACTGTCCGCTGGGTGTAGACTGTCCGCTGGGTGTAGACTGACCGCTGTGTGCAGACTGACCGCTGTGTGCAGACTGACCGCTGTGTGTAGACTGACCGCTGTGTGTAGACTGTCTGCTGGGTGTAGACTGACCGCTGTGTGTAGACTGACCGCTGGGTGCAGACTGACCGCTGGGTGTAGACTGTCCGCTGGGTGTAGACTGTCCGCTGGGTGTAGACTGACCGCTGTGTGTAGACTGACCGCTGTGTGCAGACTGACCGCTGTGTGCAGACTGACCGCTGGGTGTAGACTGTCCGCGGGGTGCAGACTGACCGCTGTGTGCAGACGGACCACTGGGTGTATACTGTCCGCTATGTGTAGACTGATCGCTGTGTGTAGACTGACCACTGGGTGTATACTGTCCGCTATGTGTAGACTGATCGCTGTGTGTAGACTGACCGCTGTGTGTAGACTGACCGCTGGGTGTAGACTGACCGCTGGGTGTATACCATCCGCTGTGTGTAGACTGACCGCTGTGTGTAGACTGACCTCTGGGTGTAGACTGACCACTGTGTGTAGACTGTCCGCTGGGTGTATACTGTCCGCTATGTGTAGACTGACCGCTGTGTGTAGACTGACCGCTGTGTGTAGACTGACCTCTGTGTGCAGACTGACCGCTGGGTGTAGACTGTCCGCTGGGTGTAGACTGACCGCTGTGTGCAGACTGACCGCTGTGTGTATACTGTCCGCTGTGTGTAGACTGTCCGCTGGGTGCAGACTGAGCTGTGTGTAGACTGACCGCTGTGTGTAGACTGACCTCTGGGTGTAGACTGAACACAGTGTGTAGACTGACCACTGGGTGTAGACTGACCGCTGTGTGTAGACTGTCCGCTGGGTGTAGACTGACCACTGGGTGTAGACTGTCCGCTGGGTGTAGACTGACCGCTGTGTGTAGACTGACCACTGGGTGTAGACTGACCGCTGGGTGTAGACTGACCGCTGGGTGTATACCATCCGCTCTGTGTAGACTGACCGCTAGGTGTAGACTGACCGCTGGGTGTAGACTGGCCACTGTGTGCAGACTGACCGCTGTGTGTAGACTGACCGCTGTGTGTAGACTGACCGCTGGGTGTAGACTGACCGCTGGGTGTAGACTGACCACTGGGTGTAGACTGACCGCTGTGTGCAGACTGACCGCTGTGTGTAGACTGACCGCTGTGTGTAGACTGACCGCTGGGTGCAGACTGACCGCTGGGTGTAGACTGTCCGCTGGGTGTAGACTGACCACTGGGTGTAGACTGTCCGCTGTGTGCAGACTGACCGCTGTGTGTATACTGTCCGCTATGTGTAGACTGTCTGCTGGGTGCAGACTGACCGCTGGGTGTAGACTGTCCGCTGTGTGTAGACTGACCGCTGTGTGTAGACTGACCACTGGGTGCAGTCTGACCGCTGGGTATAGACTGACCGCTGTGTGTAGACTGACCGCTGTGTGCAGTCTGACCGCTGTGTGTAGACTGACCGCTGTGTGTAGACTGTCCGCTGTGTGTAGACTGACCGCTGGGTGTATACCATCCGCTCTGTGTAGACTGACCGCTGGGTGTAGACTGACCGCTGGGTGTAGACTGACCACTGTGTGTAGACTGACCGCTGTGTGCAGACTGACCGCTGGGTGTAGACTGACCACTGTGTGCAGTCTGACCGCTGTGTGTAGACTGACCGCTGTGTGTAGACTGACCGCTGGGTGCAGACTGACCGCTGGGTGTAGACTGTCCGCTGGGTGCAGACTGACCGCTGTGTGCAGACTGACCACTGTGTGTAGACTGACCGCTGGGTGTAGACTGACCGCTGGGTGCAGACTGTCCGCTGGGTGTAGACTGTCCGCTGGGTGTAGACTGACCGCTGTGTGCAGACTGACCGCTGTGTGTATACTGTCCGCTATGTGTAGACTGTCTGCTGGGTGCAGACTGTCCGCTGGGTGTAGACTGTCCGCTGTGTGCAGACTGACCGCTGGGTGCAGACTGACCGCTGTGTGCAGTCTGACCGCTGAGTGTAGACTGACCGCTGTGTGTAGACTGACCGCTGTGTGCAGACTGACCGCTGGGTGTAGACTGACCGCTGGGTGTAGACTGACCGCTGGGTGCAGACTGACCTCTGGGTGTATACTGACCGCTGTGTGTAGACTGACGGCTGTGTGCAGAATGACCGCTGTGTGTAGACTGCCCGCTGTGTGTAGACTGACCGCTGGGTGCAGACTGACCGCTGTGTGCAATCTGACCGCTGTGAGTAGACTGACCGCTGTGTGTAGACTGACCGCTGGGTGCAGACTGACCGCTGGGTGTATACTGACCGCTGTGTGTAGACTGACCGCTGTGTGTAGACTGACCGCTGTGTGCAGACTGACCGCTGGGTGCAGACTGACCGCTGGGTGTAGACTGGCCACTGTGTGCAGACTGACCGCTGTGTGTAGACTGACCGCTGTGTGTAGACTGACCGCTGGGTGCAGACTGACCGCTGTGTGTAGACAGTCCGCTGGGTGTAGACTGACCGCTGTGTGTAGACTGACCGCTGGGTGCAGACTGACCGCTGTGTGTAGACTGACCGCTGGGTGTAGACTGACCGCTGTGTGTAGACTGACCACTGTGTGTAGACTGACCTCTGTGTGCAGACTGACCACTGTGTGTAGACAGTCCGCTGGGTGTAGACTGACCGCTGTGTGTAGACTGACCGCTGGGTGCAGACTGACCGCTGTGTGTAGACTGACCGCTGTGTGTAGACTGACCGCTGTGTGTAGACTGACCACTGGGTGTATACTGAACGCTGTGTGTAGACTGACCGCTGGGTGCAGACTGACCGCTGGGTGCAGACTGACCTCTGGGTGTAGACTGACCTCTGGGTGCAGACTGGCCGCTGGGTGCAGACTGATCGCTGTGTGCAGACTGTCCACTGGGTGTAGACTGACCGCTGTGTGCAGACTGACCGCTGGGTGTTGATTGTCCACTGTGTGTAGACTGACCGCTGTGTGCAGACTGACCGCTGGGTGCAGACTGACCGCTGTGTGTAGACTGACCGCTGTGTGTAGACTGACCTCTGGGTGCAGACTGACCTCTGTGTGCAGACTGACCGCTGTGTGTAGACTGACCGCTGTGTGCAGACTGTCCGCTGGGTGTAGACTGACCTCTGATAGATAGATAGATAGATAGATACTTTATTCATCCCCATGGGGAAATTCAACTTCTTTCCAATGTCCCATACACTTGTTGTAGCAAAACTAATTACATACAATACTTAACTCAGTAAAAAATATGATATGCATCTAAATCACTATCTCAAAAAGCATTAATAATAGCTTTTAAAAAGTTCTTAAGTCCTGGCGGTAGAATTGTAAAGCCTAATGGCATTGGGGAGTATTGACCTCTTCATCCTGTCTGAGGAGCATTGTATCGATAGTAACCTGTCGCTGAAACTGCTTCTCTGTCTCTGGATGGTGCTATGTAGAGGATGTTCAGAGTTATCCATAATTGTGTGCAGACTGACCGATGTGTGTAGACTGACCGCTGGGTGTAGACTGACCGCTGTGTGTATACTGACCGTTATGTGTAGACTGACCGCTGGGTGTAGACTGACCGCTGTGTGTAGACTGACCACTGGGTGTAGACTGACCACTGGGTGTAGACTGTCCGCTGGGTGTAGACTGACCACTGGGTGTAGACTGACCGCTGGGTGTAGACTGACCGCTGGGTGTAGACTGACCACTGGGTGTATACTGTCCGCTGGGTGTAGACTGACCGCTGTGTGTAGACTGACCACTGTGTGTAGACTGACCGCTGTGTGTAGACTGACCGCTGGGTGTAGACTGACCGCTGTGTGCAGACTAACTGCTGGGTGTAGACTGTCCGCTGGGTGTAGACTGACCGCTGTGTGTAGACTGACCGCTGTGTGTAGACTGACCGCTGGGTGCAGACTGTCCGCTGTGTGTAGACTGTCCGCTGGGTGCAGACTGAGCTGTGTGTAGACTGACCGCTGTGTGTAGACTGACCTCTGGGTGTAGACTGACCGCTGTGTGTAGACTGTCCGCTGGGTGTAGACTGACCACTGGGTGTAGACTGTCCGCTGGGTGTAGACTGACCGCTGTGTGCAGACTGACCGCTGTGTGTAGACTGACCTCTGTGTGTAGACTGACCGCTGTGTGTATACTGTCCGCTATGTGTAGACTGTCTGCTGGGTGCAGACTGACCGCTGGGTGTAGACTGTCCGCTGTGTGTAGACTGACCGCTGTGTGTAGACTGACCACTGGGTGTAGACTGACCGCTGGGTGTAGACTGACCGCTGGGTGTATACCATCCGCTCTGTGTAGACTGACCGCTGGGTGTAGACTGACCGCTGGGTGTAGACTGGCCACTGTGTGCAGACTGACCGCTGTGTGTAGACTGACCGCTGTGTGTAGACTGACCGCTGGGTGCAGACTGACCGCTGGGTGTAGACTGTCCGCTGGGTGTAGACTGTCCGCTGTGTGCAGACTGACCGCTGGGTGCAGACTGACCGCTGGGTGTAGACTGGCCACTGTGTGCAGACTGACCGCTGTGTGTAGACTGACCGCTGTGTGTAGACTGACCGCTGGGTGCAGACTGACCGCTGGGTGCAGACTGACCTCTGGGTGTAGACTGACCTCTGGGTGCAGACTGGCCGCTGGGTGCAGACTGATCGCTGTGTGCAGACTGTCCACTGGGTGTAGACTGACCGCTGTGTGCAGACTGACCGCTGGGTGTTGATTGTCCACTGTGTGTAGACTGACCGCTGTGTGTAGACTGACCGCTGTGTGCAGACTGACCGCTGGGTGCAGACTGACCGCTGTGTGTAGACTGACCGCTGTGTGTAGACTGACCTCTGGGTGCAGACTGTCCGCTGGGTGTAGACTGACCTCTGATAGATAGATAGATAGATAGATAGATAGATATAGATACTTTATTCATCCCCATGGGGAAATTCAACTTTTTTCCAATGTCCCATACACTTGTTGTAGCAAAACTAATTACATACAATACTTAACTCAGTAAAAAATATGATATGCATCTAAATCACTATCTCAAAAAGCATTAATAATAGCTTTTAAAAAGTTCTTAAGTCCTGGCGGTAGAATTGTAAAGCCTAATGGCATTGGGGAGTATTGACCTCTTCATCCTGTCTGAGGAGCATTGTATCGATAGTAACCTGTCGCTGAAACTGCTTCTCTGTCTCTGGATGGTGCTATGTAGAGGATGTTCAAAGTTATCCATAATTGTGTGCAGACTGACCGATGTGTGTAGACTGACCGCTGGGTGTAGACTGACCGCTGTGTGTATACTGACCGTTATGTGTAGACTGACCGCTGGGTGTAGACTGACCGCTGTGTGTAGACTGACCACTGGGTGTAGACTGACCACTGGGTGTAGACTGTCCGCTGGGTGTAGACTGACCACTGGGTGCAGTCTGACCGCTGGGTATAGACTGACCGCTGTGTGTAGACTGACCGCTGTGTGCAGTCTGACCGCTGTGTGTAGACTGACCGCTGTGTGTAGACTGTCCGCTGTGTGTAGACTGACCGCTGGGTGTATACCATCCGCTCTGTGTAGACTGACCGCTGGGTGTAGACTGACCGCTGGGTGTAGACTGACCACTGTGTGTAGACTGACCGCTGTGTGCAGACTGACCGCTGGGTGTAGACTGACCACTGTGTGCAGTCTGACCGCTGTGTGTAGACTGACCGCTGTGTGTAGACTGACCGCTGGGTGCAGACTGACCGCTGGGTGTAGACTGTCCGCTGGGTGCAGACTGACCGCTGTGTGCAGACTGACCACTGTGTGTAGACTGACCGCTGGGTGTAGACTGACCGCTGGGTGCAGACTGTCCGCTGGGTGTAGACTGTCCGCTGGGTGTAGACTGACCGCTGTGTGCAGACTGACCGCTGTGTGTATACTGTCCGCTATGTGTAGACTGTCTGCTGGGTGCAGACTGTCCGCTGGGTGTAGACTGTCCGCTGTGTGCAGACTGACCGCTGGGTGCAGACTGACCGCTGTGTGCAGTCTGACCGCTGTGTGTAGACTGACCGCTGTGTGCAGACTGACCGCTGGGTGTAGACTGACCGCTGGGTGTAGACTGACCGCTGGGTGCAGACTGACCTCTGGGTGTATACTGACCGCTGTGTGTAGACTGACGGCTGTGTGCAGAATGACCGCTGTGTGTAGACTGCCCGCTGTGTGTAGACTGACCGCTGGGTGCAGACTGACCGCTGTGTGCAGTCTGACCGCTGTGTGTAGACTGACCGCTGTGTGTAGACTGACCGCTGGGTGCAGACTGACCGCTGGGTGTAGACTGGCCACTGTGTGCAGACTGACCGCTGTGTGTAGACTGACCGCTGTGTGTAGACTGACCGCTGGGTGCAGACTGACCGCTGTGTGTAGACAGTCCGCTGGGTGTAGACTGACCGCTGTGTGTAGACTGACCGCTGGGTGCAGACTGACCGCTGGGTGCAGACTGACCGCTGGGTGTAGACTGGCCACTGTGTGCAGACTGACCGCTGTGTGTAGACTGACCGCTGTGTGTAGACTGACCGCTGGGTGCAGACTGACCGCTGTGTGTAGACAGTCCGCTGGGTGTAGACTGACCGCTGTGTGTAGACTGACCGCTGGGTGCAGACTGACCGCTGTGTGTAGACTGACCGCTGGGTGTAGACTGACCGCTGTGTGTAGACTGACCACTGTGTGTAGACTGACCTCTGTGTGCAGACTGACCACTGTGTGTAGACAGTCCGCTGGGTGTAGACTGACCGCTGTGTGTAGACTGACCGCTGGGTGCAGACTGACCGCTGTGTGTAGACTGACCGCTGTGTGTAGACTGACCGCTGTGTGTAGACTGACCACTGGGTGTATACTGAACGCTGTGTGTAGACTGACCGCTGGGTGCAGACTGACCGCTGGGTGCAGACTGACCTCTGGGTGTAGACTGACCTCTGGGTGCAGACTGGCCGCTGGGTGCAGACTGATCGCTGTGTGCAGACTGTCCACTGGGTGTAGACTGACCGCTGTGTGCAGACTGACCGCTGGGTGTTGATTGTCCACTGTGTGTAGACTGACCGCTGTGTGCAGACTGACCGCTGGGTGCAGACTGACCGCTGTGTGTAGACTGACCTCTGGGTGCAGACTGACCTCTGTGTGCAGACTGACCGCTGTGTGTAGACTGACCGCTGTGTGCAGACTGTCCGCTGGGTGTAGACTGACCTCTGATAGATAGATAGATAGATAGATAGATACTTTATTCATCCCCATGGGGAAATTCAACTTTTTTCCAATGTCCCATACACTTGTTGTAGCAAAACTAATTACATACAATACTTAACTCAGTAAAAAATATGATATGCATCTAAATCACTATCTCAAAAAGCATTAATAATAGCTTTTAAAAAGTTCTTAAGTCCTGGCGGTAGAATTGTAAAGCCTAATGGCATTGGGGAGTATTGACCTCTTCATCCTGTCTGAGGAGCATTGTATCGATAGTAACCTGTCGCTGAAACTGCTTCTCTGTCTCTGGATGGTGCTATGTAGAGGATGTTCAGAGTTATCCATAATTGTGTGCAGACTGACCGATGTGTGTAGACTGACCGCTGGGTGTAGACTGACCGCTGTGTGTATACTGACCGTTATGTGTAGACTGACCGCTGGGTGTAGACTGACCGCTGTGTGTAGACTGACCACTGGGTGTAGACTGACCACTGGGTGTAGACTGTCCGCTGGGTGTAGACTGACCACTGGGTGTAGACTGACCGCTGGGTGTAGACTGACCGCTGGGTGTAGACTGACCACTGGGTGTATACTGTCCGCTGGGTGTAGACTGACCGCTGTGTGTAGACTGACCACTGTGTGTAGACTGACCGCTGTGTGTAGACTGACCGCTGGGTGTAGACTGACCGCTGTGTGCAGACTAACTGCTGGGTGTAGACTGTCCGCTGGGTGTAGACTGACCGCTGTGTGTAGACTGACCGCTGTGTGTAGACTGACCGCTGGGTGCAGACTGTCCGCTGTGTGTAGACTGTCCGCTGGGTGCAGACTGAGCTGTGTGTAGACTGACCGCTGTGTGTAGACTGACCTCTGGGTGTAGACTGACCGCTGTGTGTAGACTGTCCGCTGGGTGTAGACTGACCACTGGGTGTAGACTGTCCGCTGGGTGTAGACTGACCGCTGTGTGCAGACTGACCGCTGTGTGTAGACTGACCTCTGTGTGTAGACTGACCGCTGTGTGTATACTGTCCGCTATGTGTAGACTGTCTGCTGGGTGCAGACTGACCGCTGGGTGTAGACTGTCCGCTGTGTGTAGACTGACCGCTGTGTGTAGACTGACCACTGGGTGTAGACTGACCGCTGGGTGTAGACTGACCGCTGGGTGTATACCATCCGCTCTGTGTAGACTGACCGCTGGGTGTAGACTGACCGCTGGGTGTAGACTGGCCACTGTGTGCAGACTGACCGCTGTGTGTAGACTGACCGCTGTGTGTAGACTGACCGCTGGGTGCAGACTGACCGCTGGGTGTAGACTGTCCGCTGGGTGTAGACTGTCCGCTGTGTGCAGACTGACCGCTGGGTGCAGACTGACCGCTGGGTGTAGACTGGCCACTGTGTGCAGACTGACCGCTGTGTGTAGACTGACCGCTGTGTGTAGACTGACCGCTGGGTGCAGACTGACCGCTGGGTGCAGACTGACCTCTGGGTGTAGACTGACCTCTGGGTGCAGACTGGCCGCTGGGTGCAGACTGATCGCTGTGTGCAGACTGTCCACTGGGTGTAGACTGACCGCTGTGTGCAGACTGACCGCTGGGTGTTGATTGTCCACTGTGTGTAGACTGACCGCTGTGTGTAGACTGACCGCTGTGTGCAGACTGACCGCTGGGTGCAGACTGACCGCTGTGTGTAGACTGACCGCTGTGTGTAGACTGACCTCTGGGTGCAGACTGTCCGCTGGGTGTAGACTGACCTCTGATAGATAGATAGATAGATAGATAGATATAGATACTTTATTCATCCCCATGGGGAAATTCAACTTTTTTCCAATGTCCCATACACTTGTTGTAGCAAAACTAATTACATACAATACTTAACTCAGTAAAAAATATGATATGCATCTAAATCACTATCTCAAAAAGCATTAATAATAGCTTTTAAAAAGTTCTTAAGTCCTGGCGGTAGAATTGTAAAGCCTAATGGCATTGGGGAGTATTGACCTCTTCATCCTGTCTGAGGAGCATTGTATCGATAGTAACCTGTCGCTGAAACTGCTTCTCTGTCTCTGGATGGTGCTATGTAGAGGATGTTCAAAGTTATCCATAATTGTGTGCAGACTGACCGATGTGTGTAGACTGACCGCTGGGTGTAGACTGACCGCTGTGTGTATACTGACCGTTATGTGTAGACTGACCGCTGGGTGTAGACTGACCGCTGTGTGTAGACTGACCACTGGGTGTAGACTGACCACTGGGTGTAGACTGTCCGCTGGGTGTAGACTGACCACTGGGTGTAGACTGACCGCTGGGTGTAGACTGACCGCTGGGTGTAGACTGACCACTGGGTGTATACTGTCCGCTGGGTGTAGACTGACCGCTGTGTGTAGACTGACCACTGTGTGTAGACTGACCGCTGTGTGTAGACTGACCGCTGGGTGTAGACTGACCGCTGTGTGCAGACTAACTGCTGGGTGTAGACTGACCACTGTGTGTAGACTGACCGCTGTGTGTAGACTGACCGCTGGGTGTAGACTGACCACTGGGTGTATACTGTCCGCTATGTGTAGACTGACCGCTGTGTGTAGACTGACCACTGGGTGTAGACTGACCACTGGGTGTAGACTGTCCGCTGGGTGTAGACTGACCGCTGTGTGTAGACTGACCACTGTGTGTATACTGTCCGCTGGGTGTAGACTGACCGCTGTGTGTAGACTGACCACTGTGTGTAGACTGACCTCTGTGTGTAGACTGACCACTGTGTGTAGACAGTCCGCTGGGTTTAGACTGACCGCTGTGTGTAGACTGACCGCTGTGTGTAGACTGACCGCTGGGTGCAGACTGACCGCTGTGTGTAGACTGACCGCTGGGTGTAGACTGACCGCTGGGTGTAGACTGACCGCTGGGTGCATACTGAACACTGTGTGTAGACTGACCGCTGGGTGTAGACTGACTGCTGTGTGTAGACTGACCACTGTGTGTAGACTGACCGCAGGGTGTAGACTGACCGCTGTGTGTAGACTGACCGCTGTGTGTAGACTGTCCGCTGGGTGTAGACTGACCGCTGTGTGTAGACTGACCGCTGGGTGTAGACTGGCCACTGTGTGCAGACTGACCGCTGGGTGCAGACTGGCCACTGTGTGTAGACTGACGGCTGTGTGCAGACTGACCACTGGGTGTAGACTGACCGCTGGGTGTAGACTGGCCACTGTGTGTAGACTGACGGCTGTGTGCAGACTGACCACTGGGTGTAGACTGACCGCTGTGTGTAGACTGACCGCTGGGTGTAGACTGGCCACTGTGTGCAGACTGACCGCTGGGTGCAGACTGGCCACTGTGTGTAGACTGACGGCTGTGTGCAGACTGACCACTGGGTGTAGACTGACCGCTGGGTGTAGACTGGCCACTGTGTGTAGACTGACGGCTGTGTGTAGACTGGCCACTGTGTGCAGACTGACCGCTGGGTGTAGACTGGCCACTGTGTGTAGACTGACGGCTGTGTGCAGACTGACCACTGGGTGTAGACTGACCGCTGGGTGTAGACTGACCACTGGGTGTAGACTGACCACTGTGTGTAGACTGACCGCAGGGTGTAGACTGACCGCTGGGTGTAGACTGATCGCTGTGTGCAGACTGTCCGCTGGGTGTAGACTGGCCACTGTGTGCAGACTGACCGCTGTGTGTAGACTGACGGCTGTGTGCAGACTGACCACTGGGTGTAGACTGACCGCTGGGTGTAGACTGACCACTGGGTGTAGACTGACCGCTGTGTGCAGACTGTCCGCTGGGTGCAGACTGTCCGCTGGGTGTAGACTGACCACTGTGTGCAGACTGACCACTGGGTGTAGACTGACCGCTGGGTGTAGACTGACCACTGTGTGTAGACTGACCGCAGGGTGTAGACTGACCGCTGTGTGTAGACTGACCGCTGTGTGTAGACTGTCCGCTGGGTGTAGACTGACCGCTGTGTGTAGACTGACCGCTGGGTGTAGACTGGCCACTGTGTGCAGACTGACCGCTGTGTGTAGACTGACGGCTGTGTGCAGACTGACCACTGGGTGTAGACTGACCGCTGGGTGTAGACTGGCCACTGTGTGCAGACTGACCGCTGTGTGCAGACTGTCCGCTGGGTGCAGACTGACCGCTGGGTGCAGACTGACCACTGTGTGCAGACTGACCGCTGTGTGTAGACTGACCGCTGTGTGTAGACTGACCGCTGGGTGTAGACTGACCGCTGTGTGTAGACTGTCCGCTGGGTGCAGACTGACCACTGTGTGCAGACTGACCGCTGTGTGTAGACTGACCGCTGGGTGTAGACTGACCGCTGTGTGCAGACTGACCGCTGGGTGTAGACTGTCCGCTGTGTGTAGACTGACCGCTGTGTGCAGACTGACCGCTGTGTGTAGACTGACCGCTGGGTGTAGACTGACCACTGGGTGCAGACTGACCTCTGGGTGTAGACTGACCGCTGGGTGCAGACTGACCACTGGGTGTAGACTGATCGCTGTGTGCAGACTGTCCTCTGGGTGCAGACTGACCGCTGGGTGTAGATTGTCCGCTGGGTGTAGACTGACCACTGGGTGTAGACTGATCGCTGTGTGCAGACTGTCCGCTGGGTGCAGACTGACCGCTGGGTGTAGACTGTCCGCTGGGTGTAGACTGACCGCTGGGTGTAGACTGATCGCTGTGTGCAGACTGTCCGCTCTGTGCAGACTGTCCGCTGGGTGTAGACCGACCGCTGTGTGTAGACTGACCGCTGTGTGTAGACTGACCTCTGGGTGTAGACTGACCGCTGGGTGTAGACTGACCGCTGTGTGTAGACTGTCCGCTGTGTGTAGACTGACCGCTGGGTGTAGACTGATCGCTGTGTGCAGACTGTCCGCTGGGTGCAGACTGTCCGCTGGGTGTAGACCGACCGCTGTGTGCAGACTGACCGCTGGGTGTAGACTGACCGCTGTGTGTAGACTGACCTCTGGGTGCAGACTGACCGCTGGGTGTAGACTGACCGCTGTGTGTAGACTGACCACTGTGTGTAGACTGACCGCTGTGTGTAGACTGACCACTGGGTGTAGACTGACCGCTGTGTGTAGACTGACCGCTGTGTGTAGACTGACTGCTGGGTGTAGCTGACCGCTGTGTGTAGACTGACCACTGTGTGTAGACTGACTGCTGTGTGCAGACTGACCGCTGGGTGTATACTGACCACTGGGTGTAGACTGACCGCTGTGTGTAGACTGACCGCTGTGTGCAGACTGACCGCTGTGTGTAGACTGACCGCTGGGTGCAGACTGACCGCTGTGTGTAGACTGACGGCTGGGTGTAGACTGACCGCTGTGTGCAGACTAACCGCTGGGTGTAGACTGACCGCTGTGTGTAGACTGACCGCTGTGTGTAGACTGACCGCTGGGTGTAGACTGACCACTGTGTGTAGACTGACCGCTGTGTGTAGACTGACCGCTGGGTGTAGACTGACCACTGGGTGTATACTGACCTCTGGGTGTAGACTGTCCGCTGGGTGTAGACTGTCCGCTGTGTGTAGACTGACCGCTATGTGTAGACTGACCGCTGTGTGTAGACTGACCACTGGGTGTAGACTGACCTCTGGGTGTAGACTGTCCGCTGGGTGTAGACTGTCCGCTGGGTGTAGACTGACCGCTGGGTGTATACTGTCCGCAGGGTGTAGACTGACCGCTGTGTGTAGACTGACCGCTGTGTGTAGACTGACCTCTGTGTGCAGACTGACCACTGTGTGTAGACAGTCCGCTGGGTGTAGACTGACCGCTGTGTGTAGACTGACCGCTGGGTGTAGACTGACCGCTGGGTGCAGACTGACCGCTGTGTGTAGACTGACCGCTGGGTGTAGACTGACCGCTGTGTGTAGACTGACCACTGTGTGTAGACTGACCGCTGGTTGTAGACTGACCGCTGTGTGTAGACTGACCGCTGGGTGTAGACTGGCCACTGTGTGCAGCGTGACCGCTGTGTGTAGACTGACGGCTGTGTGCAGACTGACCACTGGGTGTAGACTGACCGCTGGGTGTAGACTGATCGCTGGGTGCAGACTGACCACTGTGTGTAGACTGACCGCTGGCTGTAGACTGACCTCTGTGTGCAGACTGTCCGCTGGGTGCAGACTGTCCGTTGTGTGTAGACTGACCACTGTGTGTAGACTGACGGCTGTGTGCAGACTGACCGCTGGGTGTAGACTGACCGCTGTGTGTAGACTGACCGCTGGGTGTAGACTGGCCACTGTGTGCAGACTGACCGCTGGGTGCAGACTGGCCACTGTGTGTAGACTGACGGCTGTGTGCAGACTGACCACTGGGTGTAGACAGACCGCTGTGTGTAGACTGACCGCTGGGTGTAGACTGACCGCTGGGTGCAGACTGACCTCTGGGTGTAGACTGACCGCTGGGTGCAGACTGACCACTGGGTGTAGATTGTCCGCTGGGTGTAGACTGACCACTGGGTGTAGACTGATCGCTGTGTGCAGACTGTCCGCTGGGTGCAGACTGACCGCTGGGTGTAGACTGTCCGCTGGGTGTAGACTGACCGCTGGGTGTAGACTGATCGCTGTGTGCAGACTGTCCGCTCTGTGCAGACTGTCCGCTGGGTGTAGACCGACCGCTGTGTGTAGACTGACCGCTGTGTGTAGACTGACCTCTGGGTGTAGACTGACCGCTGGGTGTAGACTGACCGCTGTGTGTAGACTGTCCGCTGTGTGTAGACTGACCGCTGGGTGTAGACTGATCGCTGTGTGCAGACTGTCCGCTGGGTGCAGACTGTCCGCTGGGTGTAGACCGACCGCTGTGTGCAGACTGACCGCTGGGTGTAGACTGACCTCTGGGTGCAGACTGACCGCTGGGTGTAGACTGACCGCTGTGTGTAGACTGACCACTGTGTGTAGACTGACCGCTGTGTGTAGACTGACCACTGGGTGTAGACTGACCGCTGTGTGTAGACTGACCGCTGTGTGTAGACTGACTGCTGGGTGTAGCTGACCGCTGTGTGTAGACTGACCACTGTGTGTAGACTGACTGCTGTGTGCAGACTGACCGCTGGGTGTATACTGACCACTGGGTGTAGACTGACCGCTGTGTGTAGACTGACCGCTGTGTGCAGACTGACCGCTGTGTGTAGACTGACCGCTGGGTGCAGACTGACCGCTGTGTGTAGACTGACGGCTGGGTGTAGACTGACCGCTGTGTGCAGACTAACCGCTGGGTGTAGACTGACCACTGTGTGTAGACTGACCGCTGTGTGTAGACTGACCGCTGGGTGTAGACTGACCACTGGGTGTATACTGACCTCTGGGTGTAGACTGTCCGCTGGGTGTAGACTGTCCGCTGTGTGTAGACTGACCGCTATGTGTAGACTGACCGCTGTGTGTAGACTGACCACTGGGTGTAGACTGACCTCTGGGTGTAGACTGTCCGCTGGGTGTAGACTGTCCGCTGGGTGTAGACTGACCGCTGGGTGTATACTGTCCGCTGGGTGTAGACTGACCGCTGTGTGTAGACTGACCACTGTGTGTAGACTGACCTCTGTGTGCAGACTGACCACTGTGTGTAGACAGTCCGCTGGGTGTAGACTGACCGCTGTGTGTAGACTGACCGCTGGGTGTAGACTGACCGCTGGGTGCAGACTGACCGCTGTGTGTAGACTGACCGCTGGGTGTAGACTGACCGCTGTGTGTAGACTGACCACTGTGTGTAGACTGACCGCTGGTTGTAGACTGACCGCTGTGTGTAGACTGACCGCTGGGTGTAGACTGGCCACTGTGTGCAGAGTGACCGCTGTGTGTAGACTGACGGCTGTGTGCAGACTGACCACTGGGTGAAGACTGACCGCTGGGTGTAGACTGATCGCTGGGTGCAGACTGACCACTGTGTGTAGACTGACCGCTGGCTGTAGACTGACCTCTGTGTGCAGACTGTCCGCTGGGTGCAGACTGTCCGTTGTGTGTAGACTGACCACTGTGTGTAGACTGACCGCTGTGTGTAGACTGACCGCTGGGTGTAGACTGACCGCTGGGTGCAGACTGACCACTGTGTGCAGACTGACCGCTGTGTGTAGACTGACCGCTGTGTGTAGACTGACCTCTGGGTGTATACTGACCGCTGTGTGCAGACTGACCGCTGGGTGCAGACTGACCTCTGGGTGTATACTGACTGCTGTGTGCAGACTGACCGCTGTGTGTAGACTGACCACTGGGTGTATACCGTCCGCTATGTGTAGACTGTGTGATCCAAAACAACCCCAGTCCGGTACAAAGCACCTCACGGGGTTATCAGCATCTACTCTCGTTTCAACACCACCTGCTTATGCAGCTGGTGCCGGGTGGAGGTGCCAAGGGACGACCAGATATATTTTAAGGGGCATTATTACAGCGTCCCCAGCGCTGTGCCCGTTGAAAGTTTTGGTCTATTCAGAAGAGAGCTCGAACCATTCAGACTGACAGCTCAGCTTCAGAGGTGTCACGGGGTCCAACCTCACTGACCGTCTCCCAATCAACACCCCCCTCCCCGCTGTTCCTCCCCGTCACCCTCTCCCGCGCCATTGGCTGTGGAAATCAGGGTTGGGCACAGTGAAGGGTGGGTAGGAAGGCGAGGAAGAGGAAGGAGCACCCAAGACCTCCTCCCCAGCGAGGGAGCAGCGTTAGATTGAATCTATAGGCTTCCTCCCCGGAGAGGGAGCAGGCGTTAGATTGAATCTATAGGCTTCCTCCCCGGAGAGGGAGCAGCGTTAGATTGAATCTATAGGCTTCCTCCCCGGAGAGGGAGCAGCGTTAGATTGAATCTATAGGCTTCCTCCCCGGAGAGGGAGCAGCGTTAGATTGAATCTATAGGCTTCCTCCCCGGAGAGGGAGCAGCGTTAGATTGAATCTTTAGGCTTCCTCCCCGGAGAGGGAGCAGGCGTTAGATTGAATCTATAGGCTTCCTCCCCGGAGAGGGAGCTGGCGTTAGATTGAATCTATAGGCTTCCTCCCCGGAGAGGGAGCAGCGTTAGATTGAATCTATAGGCTTCCTCCCCGGCAAGGGAGCAGCGTTAGATTGAATCTATAGGCTTCCTCCCCGCCGAGGGAGCAGGGTTAGATTGAATCTATAGGCTTCCTCCCCGGCGAGGGAGCAGCGTTAGATTGAATCTATAGGCTTCCTCCCCAGCGAGGGAGCGGCGTTAGATTGAATCTATAGGCTTCCTCCCCAGAGAGGGAGCGGCGTTAGATTGAATCTATAGGCTTCCTCCCCGGCGAGGGAGCGGCGTTAGATTGAATCTAAAGAATTCCTCCCCGGAGAGGGAGCGGCGTTAGATTGAATCTATAGGCTTCCTCCCCGGCGAGGGAGCAGCGTTAGATTGAATCTATAGGCTTCCTCCCCGGAGAGGGAGCAGCGTTAGGTTGAATCTATAGGCTTCCTCCCCGGAGAGGGAGCAGCGTTAGATTGAATCTATAGGCTTCCTCCCCGGCGAGGGAGCAGCGTTAGATTGAATCTAAAGAATTCCTTCCCGGTGAGGGAGCGGCGTTAGATTGAATCTATAGGCTTCCTCCCCGGCGAGGGAGCAGCGTTAGATTGAATCTATAGGCTTCCTCCCCGGCGAGGGAGCGGCGTTAGATTGAATCTATAGGCTTCCTCCTCGGGGAGGGAGCAGCGTTAGATTGAATCTATAGGCTTCCTCCCCGGAGAAGGAGCGGCGTTAGATTGAATCTATAGGCTTCCTCCCCGGCGAGGGAGCGGCGTTAGATTGAATCTATAGGCTTCCTCCCCGGCGAGGGAGCAGCGTTAGATTGAATCTATAGGCTTCCTCCCCGGAGAAGGAGCGGCGTTAGATTGAATCTATAGGCTTCCTCCCCGGCGAGGGAGCAGCGTTAGATTGAATCTATAGGCTTCCTCCCCGGCGAGGGAGCAGCGTTAGATTGAATCTATAGGCTTCCTCCCCGGCGAGGGAGCAGCGTTAGATTGAATCTATAGGCTTCCTCCCCGGCGAGGGAGCAGCGTTAGATTGAATCTATAGGCTTCCTCCCCGGCGAGGGAGCAGCGTTAGATTGAATCTATAGGCTTCCTCCCCGGAGAGGGAGCAGCGTTAGATTGAATCTAAAGAATTCCTCCCCGGCGAGGGAGCAGCGTTAGATTGAATCTATAGGCTTCCTCCCCGGAGAGGGAGCAGCGTTAGATTGAATCTATAGGCTTCCTTCCCGGAGAGGGAGCAGCATTAGATTGAATCTATAGGCTTCCTCCCCGGAGAGGGAGCAGGCGTTAGATTGAATCTATAGGCTTCCTCCCCGGCGAGGGAGCAGGCGTTATATTGAATCTAAAGGCTTCCTCCCCGGAGAGGGAGCAGGCGTTAGATTGAATCTATAGGCTTCCTACCCGGCGAGGGAGCAGCGTTAGATTGAATCTAAAGAATTCCTCCCCGGAGAGGGAGCAGTGTTAGATTGAATCTAAAGAATTCCTCCCCGGCGAGGGAGCAGCGTTAGATTGAATCTATAGGCTTCCTCCCCGGCAAGGGAGCAGCGTTAGATTGAATCTATAGGCTTCCTCCCCGGAGAGGGAGCAGCGTTAGATTGAATCTAAAGAATTCCTCCCCGGAGAGGGAGCGGCGTTAGATTGAATCTATAGGCTTCCTCCCCAGCGAGGGAGCAGTGTTAGATTGAATCTAAAGAATTCCTCCTCGGTGAGGGAGCGGCGTTAGATTGAATCTATAGGCTTCCTCCCCAGCGAGGGAGCAGCGTTAGATTGAATCTATAGGCTTCCTCCCCGGCGAGGGAGCGGCGTTAGATTGAATCTATAGGCTTCCTCCCCGGCAAGGGAGCAGCATTAGATTGAATCTATAGGCTTCCTTCCCGGAGAGGGAGCAGGCATTAGATTGAATCTATAGGCTTCCTCCCCAGCGAGGGAGCGGCGTTAGATTGAATCTATAGGCTTCCTCCCCAGCGAGGGAGCAGTGTTAGATTGAATCTAAAGAATTCCTCCTCGGTGAGGGAGCAGCGTTAGATTGAATCTATAGGCTTCCTCCCCGGAGAAGGAGCGGCGTTAGATTGAATCTATAGGCTTCCTCCCCGGCGAGGGAGAGCGTTAGATTGAATCTATAGGCTTCCTCCCCGGCGAGGGAGCAGCGTTAGATTGAATCTATAGGCTTCCTCCCCGGAGAAGGAGCGGCGTTAGATTGAATCTATAGGCTTCCTCCCCGGCGAGGGAGCAGCGTTAGATTGAATCTATAGGCTTCCTCCCCGGCGAGGGAGCAGCGTTAGATTGAATCTATAGGCTTCCTCCCCGGCGAGGGAGCAGCGTTAGATTGAATCTATAGGCTTCCTCCCCGGCGAGGGAGCAGCGTTAGATTGAATCTATAGGCTTCCTCCCCGGCGAGGGAGCAGCGTTAGATTGAATCTATAGGCTTCCTCCCCGGAGAGGGAGCAGGCGTTAGATTGAATCTATAGGCTTCCTCCCCGGCGAGGGAGCAGGCGTTAGATTGAATCTAAAGGCTTCCTCCCCGGAGAGGGAGCAGGCGTTAGATTGAATCTATAGGCTTCCTCCCCGGCGAGGGAGCAGCGTTAGATTGAATCTAAAGAATTCCTCCCCGGAGAGGGAGCAGTGTTAGATTGAATCTAAAGAATTCCTCCCCGGCGAGGGAGCAGCATTAGATTGAATCTATAGGCTTCCTCCCCGGCAAGGGAGCAGCGTTAGATTGAATCTATAGGCTTCCTCCCCGGAGAGGGAGCAGCGTTAGATTGAATCTAAAGAATTCCTCCCCGGAGAGGGAGCGGCGTTAGATTGAATCTATGCGCTTCCTCCCCAGCGAGGGAGCAGTGTTAGATTGAATCTAAAGAATTCCTCCTCGGTGAGGGAGCGGCATTAGATTGAATCTATAGGCTTCCTCCCGAGCGAGGGAGCAGCGTTAGATTGAATCTATAGGCTTCCTCCCCGGCGAGGGAGCGGCGTTAGATTGAATCTATAGGCTTCCTCCCCGGCGAGGGAGCAGCGTTAGATTGAATCTATAGGCTTCCTCCCCGGCGAGGGAGCAGCGTTAGATTGAATCTATAGGCTTCCTCCCCGGCGAGGGAGCAGCGTTAGATTGAATCTATAGGCTTCCTCCCCGGCGAGGGAGCAGCGTTAGATTGAATCTATAGGCTTCCTCCCCGGAGAGGGAGCAGGCGTTAGATTGAATCTATAGGCTTCCTCCCCGGCGAGGGAGCAGGCGTTAGATTGAATCTAAAGGCTTCCTCCCCGGAGAGGGAGCAGGCGTTAGATTGAATCTATAGGCTTCCTCCCCGGCGAGGGAGCAGCGTTAGATTGAATCTAAAGAATTCCTCCCCGGAGAGGGAGCAGTGTTAGATTGAATCTAAAGAATTCCTCCCCGGCGAGGGAGCAGCATTAGATTGAATCTATAGGCTTCCTCCCCGGCAAGGGAGCAGCGTTAGATTGAATCTATAGGCTTCCTCCCCGGAGAGGGAGCAGCGTTAGATTGAATCTAAAGAATTCCTCCCCGGAGAGGGAGCGGCGTTAGATTGAATCTATGCGCTTCCTCCCCAGCGAGGGAGCAGTGTTAGATTGAATCTAAAGAATTCCTCCTCGGTGAGGGAGCGGCATTAGATTGAATCTATAGGCTTCCTCCCGAGCGAGGGAGCAGCGTTAGATTGAATCTATAGGCTTCCTCCCCGGCGAGGGAGCGGCGTTAGATTGAATCTATAGGCTTCCTCCCCGGCAAGGGAGCAGCATTAGATTGAATCTATAGGCTTCCTTCCCGGAGAGGGAGCAGGCATTAGATTGAATCTATAGGCTTCCTCCCCAGCGAGGGAGCGGCGTTAGATTGAATCTATAGGCTTCCTCCCCAGCGAGGGAGCAGGGTTAGATTGAATCTAAAGAATTCCTCCCCAGCGAGGGAGCGGCGTTAGATTGAATCTATAGGCTTCCTCCCCGGAGAGGGAGCAGCGTTAGATTGAATCTATAGGCTTCCTCCCCGGAGAGGGAGCAGCGTTAGATTGAATCTATAGGCTTCCTCCCCGGCGAGGGAGCAGCGTTAGATTGAATCTATAGGCTTCCTCCCCGGAGAGGGAGCAGCGTTAGATTGAATCTATAGGCTTCCTTCCCGCCGAGGGAGCAGCGTTAGATTGAATCTAAAGAATTCCTCCCCAGCGAGGGAGCAGCGTTAGTTTGAATCTATAGGCTTCCTCCCCGGCGAGGGAGCAGCGTTAGTTTGAATCTATAGGCTTCCTCCCCGGAGAGGGAGCAGCGTTAGATTGAATCTATAGGCTTCCTTCCCGCCGAGGGAGCAGCGTTAGATTGAATCTAAAGAATTCCTCCCCAGCGAGGGAGCAGCGTTAGTTTGAATCTATAGGCTTCCTCCCCGGAGAGGGAGCAGCGTTAGATTGAATCTAAAGAATTCCTCCCCAGCGAGGGAGCAGCGTTAGATTGAATCTATAGGCTTCCTCCCCGCCGAGGGAGCAGCGTTAGTTTGAATCTATAGGCTTCCTCCCCGGCGAGGGAGCAGGGTGTTACCTTTGAATCGAGCCTAGCGGGTCCTGTGGCTTCTGAAATCCAGCAAGAGCCTGGAGAAGTTGGAGGAGGCAGGGTGATGCTGGGGACTGAGGATGCCACTGAAATGGAGGCCTGCTCAACCTGCCTCAGCGTATCTGCGGCCTGAAGTGACGGAGAGAGCCTGGAAAAGGCCATATGTGGGAGAATAACTCTGCACAGGATGGCTGTGTCACACAGGGGCCCTCTGCTGGGGCAATGTCTCCTGAACGTGCGTCCTCCTGGCTGGTGAGAGGCGCCCCTCTGTGGGGAGATAGGCTTGCCTTCAGTTGAGGCTGTGCATTCAGAATGCATATTCCCTGGGGAGGGGCAAAGCCCTGCAGAACAGGGGTCGTCTGATGGGACAGGGTCACCAGTGGGATTAATTTCCCAGACTGTTTCCTCGGTCAAGGCCAAGCACGTCGCTGAGGAGCCTCTGGCCCACGGGGGATCAGCATCCTGTGTAACTGGTCAGTGAGAGGCGTGAGGACGCTCCGGGGACGATGACAAGGTGTGGAGATGGGCCTGGCCCAGCAGGCTCCAGGAGGGATTCTGGGTCCAGGGGTGTCAGGGCCTTCCCCTGTCACTGGTCCTGGGGTCGGGATAGTGCCCATGGCGGGCTGCGGTGACAAGCGAGGTGGTCAGCAGACCACTGCTTGGAGGGTGATGAGTGCATGGGACACGGTGAGGGGGAAGAGAGGGACTTCCTCATCCCCAGCACCGTCACAGCCCATCTCTGCGGAAGAGACTGCGGAAGGAATACTGGAGGAAACCGTTAAAGGCCCAGCTGGCGAGTGATGGTGGGGCCTGCAAGGGGTCTATCAGTCTATCTGCACTTTCCTCCAAAAGAAGGGGAAGAGAGATGACCCGCAAAGAGAGGCACCATTAAGAGACTCCTGGAGTCCCTGGAGAAGGGTTGTAGGGTGAGACAGGAGATCTCAGCTCCTTCTTCCTGGGCTCTGGTCAAGGGTCTCAGTAAGCTGGCTCAAGTTGCCCACCTTCACAGTCCCAGAATGGTCCATCCAGGACAATATCCACCTCGCCCAGGACCTGAGTAACCTTGACCAGGAGACTGGTCTGTCTCTCAGCACCAGGACCGGACTACAAGTAGCTTTTTGTGACTCTGCAAGCATTCAGGTTTGGGCCACATTTCGTGCCCACGTCTGACTGTCGTACACTGCTGTGGAGAGCCTCATTAAGTTTAATGAGTCCTTGACAGGGCTCTTGTGCTTTGGGAGCGGGGTACATTAGGGGCTCCCCACGTTGGAGCAGTCGTACTGTGTTCGTGTGGAGCCATTCTTGTGCCTTCTCCATAAGAGGCTGCCAGGGTAGGTTCTACACAAACCAGACATGGAGGCCGTCCTTTCAGTTTCTGTCAGTGATGTCCTCTGTCACTGATGAGACTGCCAAGGAATAGACTGTTATAATCATAGAAACATAGAAAATAGGTGCAGGAGTAGTCCATTCGGCCCTTCGAGCCTGCACCGCCATTCCGTATGATCATGACTGACCATCCAACTCAGAACCCTGTACCTGCCTTCTCTCCATACCCCCTGATCCCTTTAGCCACAAGGGCCATATCTAACTCCCTCTTAAGTATAGCCAATGAACCGGCCTCAACTGTTTCCTGTGGCAGAGAATTCCACAGATTCACCACTCTCTGTGTGAAGAAGTTTCTCCTCATCTCAGTCCTAAATGGCTTCCCCTTTATCCTTAAACTGTGACGCCTCGTTCTGGACTTCCCCAACATCAGGAACAATCTTCCTGCATCTAGCCTGTCCAATCCCTTTAGAATTTTATACGTTTCAATCAGATCCCCCCTCAGTCTTCTAAATTCCAGTGAGTATAAGCCTAGTCGATCCAGACTTTCTTCATATGAAAGTCCTGCCATCCCAGGAATCAATCTGGTGAACCTTCCTTGTACTCCCTCTATGGCAAGAATGTCTGTCCTCAGATTAGGGGACCAAAACTGCACACAATATTCTAGGTGCGGTCTCACCAAGGCCTTGTACAACTGCAGTAGAACCTCCCTGCTCCTGTACTCAAATCCTTTTGCTATGAATGCCAACATACCATTTGCCTTTTTCATTGCCTGCTGTACCTGCATGCCCACTTTCAATGACTGGTGTACAATGACACCCAGGTCTCGTTGCACCTCCCCTTTTCCTAATCGGCCACCATTCAGAAAATAATCTGTTTTCCTGTTCTTGCCACCAAAGTGGATAACCTCACATTTATCCACATTAAATTGCATCTGCCATGAATTTACCCACTCACCTAACCTATCCAAGTCACCCTGCATCCTCTTAGCATCCTCCTCACAGCTAACATCGTCGCCCAGCTTCGTGTCATCCACAAACTTGGAGATGCTGCATTTAATTCCCTCGTCTAAATCATTAATATATATTGTAAACAACTGGGGTCCCAGCACTGAGCTTTGCGGTACCCCACTAGTCACTGCCTGCCATTCTGAAAAGGTCCCATTTATTCCCACTCTTTGCTGCTTGTCTGCCAACCAATTCTCTACCCACATCAATACCATATCCCCAATATCATGTGCTTTAAGTTTGCACACTAACCTCCTGTGTGGGACCTTATCAAAAGCCTTTTGAAAATCCAAATATACCACATCCACTGGTTCTCCCCTATCCACTCTACTAGTTACATCCTCAAAAAATTCTATAAGATTCGTCAGACATGATTTTCCTTTCACAAATCCATGCTGACTTTGTCTGATGATTTCACCTCTTTCCAAATGTGCTGTTATCTCATCTTTGATAACCGACTCTAGCATTTTCCCCACCACCGATGTCAGACTCAGCGGTCTATAATTCCCCGGTTTCTCTCTCCCTCCTATTTTAAAAAGTGGAGTTACATTAGCCACCCTCCAGTCCTCAGGAACTAATCCAGAATCTAAAGAGTATTGAAAAATTATCACTAATGCATCCACTATTTCTTGGGCTACTTCCTTAAGCACTCTGGGATGCAGACCATCTGGCCCTGGGGATCTATCTGCCTTTAATCCCTTCAATTTACCTAACACCACTTCCCTACTAACATGTATTTCCCTCAGTTCCTCCATCTCACTAGACCCTCAGTCCCCTACTATTTCCGGAAGATTATTTGTGTCCTCCTTAGTGAAGACAGAACCAAAGTAGTTATTCAATTGGTCTGCCATGTCCTTGTTCCCCATGATCAATTCACCTGTTTCTGACTGTAAGGGACCTACATTTGTCTTAACCAATCTTTTTCTTTTCACCTATCTATAAAAGCTTTTACAGTCAGTTTTTATGTTCCCTACCAGCTTTCTCTCATAATCTTTTTCCCTTTCCTAATTGAGCCCTTTGTCCTCCTCTGCTGGTCTCTGAATTTCTCCCAGTCCTCAGGTGTGCTGCTTTTTCTGGCTAATTTGTATGTTTCTTCTTTGGACTTGATACTATCCCTAATTTCCCTTGTCAGCCACGGGTGTACTACCTTCCCTGGTTTATATTTTATATCATATTTAAAATCATATTTTAATTTGAATTTATTCGTAAAATTTGTAAATAGTTAATGCTCGTTCTTTGCATATTTTCTGTGTAAATAAACTTTTGTAGTTTTGTAAAAAAGGTGTAAATAAACTTTTGTAGTTTTGTAAAAAAGGTCTGCTTCTGTGTGTCATTCTGCCGATAAAATACCCAATGGAGTACTCTGATTACTTTCCTGTAAATATCTTTGTACTGCTGATAGGTTTGATTAGAGGCCAACAGAACAATTGGCTCATCAGAGCAGCTGGTTCTGAATTAAAGATTAAGGAAATAAACACCAAAAAAACTGTAGCTAAAGGAGGTGTGAAGTAAAATTAGAGATCCTCAGCTGAGAAACAGTAAACGTTTCTAGTTAAACACCCCTGGTAGCAACTGGGCAATTAGGAATGAAACCTGTTTCAATTGCAGAGAAGAGGGGGTGGGGGTGGAGAGAACAAATAGGCAGAGTTGGATAGAGGAGTGGAGCGAGGCAAATGCTTGTTAAACTCTGCCGGTCTATCTGGGAGATCGAGGAGGAAAGCGAAAGGGAACAGTGCTGGAACTGAGAGGTTAAAGAACGTGAACTGCCACAGCAGGTCCCACCATGAAGCTGTGCTGATTTTGGAGCCTACTTTCAATCGAACACTTCCCTCCTACATTACACGGCATTGTTCTGTCATCCACGCGCCTATCTAAGAGTTTCTTAAATGCCCCAAGTGTGTCTGCCTCTACCACCAGGTAAATAACAGTCACAAAGGAGAAACACTGAGCAGGTGAGGCAGCAGCTATAAGGAACGAAACTGAACTTCTGTCTGGGCAAGAGACACAAAAACCTGCAGATGCTGGAATCTGGAGCCACATGCAGACTGCTGCTGGCAGTATCTGAGGGGGAGGGAGGAACTTGTTGATGTTTTGGGTCGAGTCCTTGCATCAGGACTAATGTGCCTGAACGTCGACAGATCCATTGTCCTGCACGGTGGTGCCTGGCCCACAGTGTTCCTCCGGCAGATTGATTGTTGTTTCTGTTCCCTCACTTTGCTTCTCTGCTTGGGGAATACTACACCTGGATGAGCTTTGGCTTCGACACTGTGTTTCACCATTTCAGATAGCCAGTTAGTATTTCAGTAATATTGTAAATATATTGTTTGACAAAGCATTCTTTCTTTGTTTGCGTACATCATTACCGGTTACTTGGATCCGTAAGGTTCTCATTGGGCAGCAGGGGATGGTAATGGGGACAAGCTTCCACTACCTATTAAATGTTCCCAATGGCGTGCGTCTCAAATAGACTCTGACAACCGAGTCTATCTCCCAGCCTTCACTTGTGGCTGGGCTATAAGCCCAGTAGGACCATTCCTGCTGACAGGAGAATGGGCAAAGGTAGGTTACTACTCCTTAAAACCAGTTTCTCGGGGCAAATGGGGCTCATCAGCTACGATTGGCAGCTCACCCAGGTGACAGAAAGCTCCAGCCTCCGCTGCCTTGTGGCTTCAGGAGTAAAACCTGAGGAAAAATCCGGAGCTGGAGTCCCTAAGGCAGTCCTCCAAAAACAGCTCCTAACAGAAGTAAAACTCACATTTAAAGGAACAGTTGAAATTGTTCTATCAATGGAAACAGCAGCAAGACGCAATTAAACAGTATCCTGCCTGGCTGAACAAGTTGTGTTAGCAGTGTGGCAGGGGTTCGCAGACACCACGACAATGCAGGTTTACAGGCAAAAAGCAGCAGTAGAGCACGCACAAAGAGCATTTCAGGCAGACAAAAATGATTCAAACAGCACAGGGAAGGCAGAAAGATGAAAAGTCAGGTGCCAATTGCAAAAGGAACAGTAATCTGCATGCTGTGATGAAAAATCTGATAATGATGAGAATGACACAAGAGTGGGGAGCCTCGAGATCTATAATGTGAAAACTATTGTAACACCGGGCTTGTATCCAAACCTGGCTCGTTAGCCAGCTCTGCTAACAGCCATGGGACTCAGTGGTGAGAAGATCACCTTTCATAAACAATATGCATCTAGGGTCAGTATGATTTGGGGTTCAGCCAAACAGGAGCATCGCGATGTTCTGATTAAAGAAACTTCAATTTGAGCTAATCCTGTGTAAGTACTGCCCATACACAATTGTCAGTTCATGACAATATTCCTCCACCAGTGTCCGTCACAAATCTTTCTCCTCACAGCTCTCTCCAGAACATTCTCTCAATTCCACCATCCTGACTGGCTGACACAACATTCCTAAGTTAAACATCATAGCCCCTTATCTTTAGCCAAAATCAAAACATTCTACCAGCAGGACACAACTGCTTTTGCAGAAGCTGCTAAAATGAAATAACTACAGTGTAACAATAGAACTCTTAACCAGGGAATTACTCTCTCCCTCCACAACACCCCACCCTGCCAAAAGTAGTCATGTCCTCATGACTTGGGAACTTATTAAACCATTAATAATAATGCAGTATTCAAATGAATTTATTGACTTCAGGACCTCCAATCCATTTGTAAATGGGGGTAGCCTATCTCACATGGGAATGGACGTATCACTCTGTTTCCCGGGTGCATCCTTTGCCATCCTAGCTTGGGGTTTCCTGGCTCTTTGAGACCTCCTTATCTCATCTTCAGCTTCTCCAGCTTCAACCATTCCTTGCGATCCTTCCTGAATACCAATGTGTTCCAATGTCTTCCAATGGCTTAGGTTCCCCTGCTCCATGACGGAACTCACCTTCCGTCAGATCAAGCAGAACATCTCCAACCTCTGCTGGTGCTAACCGGTGAGACCTCTCTTGCAAAGGGATGTCCTCAGTCACTCAAATGATAACCAACGTCAAGTTGGTCAGTAGAAGAGGCACCTTTGCACACCAATATCTTCTCAGTTAATCTCCTTTTCCATTCCTCGGGCATCGGTGAGTCACTCAGTTGCATCACTACGATGTCAACTTCTGTGATCCAGGGGACTGTTTCTCTTCCACTTTCCCTGGAAAACTAGACACTACCATCACAGGAAGGAGAGGGGCAATTGGCATCCTACGCCTGAGGGTAACATGAGGTATTCCTGGCAATCACTGTCACCCTGTTTACGTAGACAGCTGGGGATTTCTGCCATTCAGGTCTCACCAGCTCTCCCACAAGTAAACGTGACTCTTCTTCCTGATCATCAGGAGCATCCCCCGGCTGGGCATCCGGTGAGTTTGGGGGTTCCCGTCACTTTTGCTACTCCTCCGAGATGTAACGTGCCGGGTTTAGACACGGTGAACCAGAGAGCTCCTCGATCCTGCTGAAGGGCAGCTTGCACCTTGTCAAAAGCAGCTCTGAACACCGGGTGAATGGTTTTCAACAAGTTCTCTCCACTTCGCTCTTTGCACACTCCCACAAGCCTTCTCACGATGGAAGAATGGAAGCTCCAGTCTTTCCAACCGGATCCAGGCAGACCAACACTGTTGTATCGACAGTCTCAGTCACTCCAACATCTGCTTCTGAAAACTCCAGTTTCAACGGCAAATAACCATCAGTACCAAGCCCCGGAATCGCAGGGGCACCAGCAGCGTCAATGGTAAACACATCAAACACTGTAAAAAGATCTGTAGAGAAAAGTATCTGGAGAACCTGGGTCAAGTATGGCTCTAGCATGAACACTTACAATCCATCAGACCCTGGCCCCACTACCCTTCATATACTCTTTCCAAAGATTCTCCTGCCCCTTGAAATGCCCGTCTTCTCCACAGTTGTAAAAGAAAATACCGGTGGCCTCTCTGGACATCTGCGGCACAAGTCCTACAGATGTGCCAACTTTCCCAACGGATTTATCTCACTTAGCTGAACATTCCTCAAAAGCTCTATCTCTGTGGCATCAGGCTGCCTCTGAGGACACCACTCAGCTCTGGAAATGTCCTGCTTCTCAATCATATTTCCCTCCTCTCTCACTTCTCTGAGTGACTCGGTAAAAGATGGAGGAGGGTTCGGCTTGTGGGTCATTCGAATACAGAGAGCGGCCACACCATGTGACAGCACGTCCTTCGCAACTTGCCCCATCCTCAAGCAGTTTCTCTCAGACAGCTGAACAAACAGAGCAGCGGTTCCTCCGACCTGAACAGGTAGGCAGACGGCTTCTCTCCTTCCTCCTGGAACGTGTGCCTAAGCTTCATCCTCAGATCAGCTGCACTTTCAGCAGTCCCATCTTCCAGTGCTCGCAGATAATTAGCTGATGTGGCTAATGAGGAACCTCATTAAATCAGCCGCCGGACCCTTTAAACTCTCTATCTGTCTCTGTTTTTTCATATTGTCTGAGTATTGCCTTCATCCAGGAAACAGATGTCTGCTCAGCCCAAGCCTCTCCACAGGTATGCTTCTGCATTTATCAACCAGTGATGTAGTAGCCAAAATCAGTTCAGAATTTCCTTCAGTTGCTGAAGGGCCCAATAGACCTTTCACACCAGACAACTCCTTTTCCTCACTTTGCAGAAGCAAGAACAACTTGCTTTTAAGCTTGTCTTCACCCTCATCTACGTGATCCCTTCTCTAAAAATATGGATTGCCCATGGCCCCACCTCTCTAGGATCTCCCAACTATCAGGCAGCATGACTTCAGTCCCATCACTGCTAGTCTGGACCAGCCTATTGGTCAAAATGCCTTCAATCACCATAACTCTCCCCAAAACCTTTACAGAACTTAGCATTCTGACTAACTGTTCATCGAGAATTTGGACACCCACCCTCTCAAAGCATTATTTATGGATAATCTCTTTAAATCATACCAATCATTAATCCCCACTGCATCCATAATGAAGTACTTCAGTCACTTTCCCTGACAATAGTTTACACACAGGCTTAAACACACGAACTGCCTAATCAATTCTTAATTCAACCAGTCCCGAACAAGCCCCCACAAATGTAACCCCCTTTCCAGATTCGTATGCAAACTTGGTTCATTGGAAAGCTCAGCTAATAGCCGCGCATCTCAGCGGTGAGGAGGCCACGTTTCATAAACAACATATGTCCAGAGTCGGTATAATCTGGGGTTCAGCCAAATAGAAACTTCATGAGGTTCCAATTAAAGAAACCATGATTTGAGCAAACACTGCATAAATACAACCCCATACACAATTGTTGGTTGGCAAGAAATGACAAATCGTACACCACATAAAATTATAAAGTAAGTATATTTACAAGGTTCAGGTTAGTAGGAAAAAGAAAATTAAAAAGTAAAAGGGCCCATCACAATTAATCCAGTCTAACTGTGCACATAAAGTTGGGACTCATCATGAAGTTGTCTTTTTACTCACGCGCTGGACTCATGGTCTGTGTGAAAGCACACACCACATTCTGAACGTTGCTCAAAATCCATCTCGAGTCAACAGGCTCTCTCTCCAGGGAGTCTTGGCCCTTCCTTCTTTGAGTCGTTCATCTGCACAAGGTACTTTGTTCAACAGAGACACCCCTTCCCAGGGCATTCTCAGCATCTTCCCACCTGTCCTCTCCGTAGCTCCTGTCAAAAAACTCCACAAACTCCCCCAGTGTCCAGCACAATTCTCTCCCAGCCCAGCTCTCTTCAGAACACTCTCCCAATTCTACCATCCTGATTAGTTGAACATCATAGCTCCTTATTTTTAGCTGAAACCAAAACATCCCAAAAGCAGAACACACTGCTTTTGCAGAAGCTGCTGAAATGAAATATCTACAGCAGAACTGCAGACATCCTAATCAGGGCATTACAATAACAATCGACAAGCAATATAGGAATAACAGTGCATAGTTCCCTGAAGGTGGAGTCTCATGTAGATAGGGTGGTGAAGAAGGCTTTTGGAACGCTGGCCTTTATAAATCAGAGCATTGAGTACAGAAGTTGGGATGTAATGTTAAAATTGTACAAGGCATTGGTAAGGCCAAATTTGGAATATTGTGTACAGTTCTGGTCACCGAATTATAGGAAAGATATCAATAAATTAGAGAGAGTGCAGAGACGATTTACTAGGATGTTACCTGGGTTTCAGCACTTAAGTTACAGAGAAAGGTTGAACAAGTTAGGTCTCTATTCATTGGAGCGTAGAAGGTTGAGGGGGGATTTGATCGAGGTATTTAAAATGTTGAGAGGGATAGATAGAGTTGACGTGAATAGGCTGTTTCCATTGAGAGTAGGGGAGATTCAAACGAGAGGACATGATTTGAGAGTTAGGGGGCAAAAGTTTAAGGGAAACACGAGGGGGTATTTCTTTACTCAGAGAGTGATAGCTGTGTGGAATGAGCTTCCTGTAGAAGTAGTAGAGGCCAGTTCAGTTGTGTCATTTAAGGTAAAATTGGATAGGTATATGGATAGGAAAGGAGTGGAGGGTTATGGGCTGAGTGCGGGTAGGTGGGACTAGGTGAGATTAAGAGTTCGGCACGGACTAGGAGGGCCGGAATGGCCTGTTTCCGTGCTGTGATTGTTATATGGTTATTATATGGTTAATATGGCTGATAGAAGAAGTGCATGGCAAATTATTAAAATGGAATTGCACATTGGCTCCGCTACTTCAATCATTCCACAAAAGCATTTCAAAGATACTGCACTGAAACCTACAGATATCCAACTAAGACTTACACTGGAGAAAAAGAATTTCTCTGAAAATGACATTTGTAACAGTGAAATATAATAACCAACATGTCACATTGGGCTTGTATGTGGTACAAACAGAGGACCAGCATTCTGCAAACATGACTGGCTGAGAGAACTACAATTTGATTGGAGATCCATTTGCATGCCTCATCCCCTGTAACAGAATCAACTCAAAGCAAATTAAGAAAGGGACTGAGTGAGGTTCAAGGATGGTACTGGAGCTCTGGAAAAATTTTACCCATTTTCACTTCCCCTTGATGGGGTTGCCTTGTGTGTTCTCCCATCCAAACTGAGACCTTTAGTGTCGGATGGGCTATATGGACATGGTCAAATTGAAAGATCTGGCTCAAACTTTGTCTAGTGGCCTGGGATAGATCAGCAGATCGAGCAGCTTGCCTACACATCCAGAAGCTGTTAAGAACAACATTTCTCCATCCCTGGGAATGGTCTGCGTTGCTCTGGCAGAGGATTCATGTGGATTTTGCCAAAATGTTCATGTGCACAACTTTCTTGGTAGTAGTGTTCTTATACAGCTACAAAGTGACCAGAAATGTTCCCAATAGCCTGTTGCTGAGCTGAGAAGCCTCTTCCCAAGGACTGGTGTTCCAGACAACTTAGTCGTTGAGAATGGAGCACAGTCTGTGCGGAAGAGTTTCAGTCATTCCTGGAATAAGACATATTACATCAACACAATACCACCCTGGCTTGGTGGAAAAGTTTGTCCAGAGCCTAAAGAGGACACTGCCAGCAATGTCAGCAGAACACACCACGCTGAATCAGAAGCTCGCTAATTTCCTCCTTGCATATCGGAATGCACAACACTCCACAACCGACAACTCACCAGCTACGCTGTTCCTGGGTCATCCTTTGTGACCACACTTGGATCTCCTCAATCCCAAATTCAGAAAGATTGCCCTGTATGCAGAACAAACTGCTGAAACAAGGCGTTCAATGTTTCACTCCTGGACAAGCAGTCCTGGTGAGGGACCACAGAGGTGATCAAAAGTGGGTACTGGGAATGGTTAAGTTGAGACTTCCACTCTCCTACACAGTGGAGGCCGTGTCTGATGTCATCTGGAGGCGACACATCAGTTAGTTGAGGAGAGCAGAGTCAATTGTCAGAGAAGAAAAATGTCCCAAGCTGTCAGAACAACTTCCTGCAGTCCCAGAGTCAACTCCTACAACCACCACCAAAGAGGTCCCAGAACCTGAGATTGTTTCACAGACACGCCTCACCTGCCAAGCAGAGTGAAACCCCCCCCCCCCACCCCATCTTTAGGCATGAATGGAAAATTTAAAATCTATTTCCACAGATGCACCACCCTCTGACTAAAGAAGTGCCTCATCATCTCTTTTCTAATGGGACATCCTTGTATTCCGAGTCTATGCCCTGTGGCCATAGGCTTCCCCACTATAGGAAACATCCTCATCTCTCGACAGTGAATAGGCTTCAATGAGATGGCCCTCCACCACCCACAAATTCTTCTAAACACCAGTGAGTATAAGCTCAAAGCCATCGAGCACCCCTCCTACATTAACACTTTCACTCCGGGATCATCCTCTTAACCTCCTCGGGACTCTCTCCAATGCCAGCACATCCTTTCTTCAATAAGTAGCCCAAAGCTGCTCCCAGCACTCCAAGAGTGCTTTGACTAACGCTTTACAAAGCCCCAGTATTATTTCCTTGCTTTTATATTCTAAGGTTCAAGCTGCAAGTAAACTTTTAGTGAACACTGGACAAGGACCCCCAAGACCTTTTTTACCTCTAATATCTGAACTTTGCCCTTGTTTAAAAGTAGCCAACACAGTTATTCTTTCTACTGAAGTGCATGGTCATATACTTCTCTAGGACTATATTCCATCTGCCACTTCTTTGCCCATTCTCCTAATCTGCCTAAGTCCTTCTGCAGACCCTACTTCTTCAACACTACCTGCACCTCGACCTATCTTTGTATTATCCTCAAACTTGGCCACAAAGTCTTCAATTCAATAACACCCAGGATCCTTTAGCTTTTAATCCCTTCATGTACCATCTGCAGGTTTCATTTCAAGCCATAAACAATTCTAAATACATCACTTCTCCTTCAGCAACACTGGGCCTGGAACTCCTTCCATGACATTCATTAAAGCATTTTCTCATATTAGACTGAAAATGCTATCCCAAAGTAGGAAGAGGAATTACAAAAGAAAGGAGGAAACATTTGAGGTTGACAAAGAAGTTGAAGGAATGTATTCGACTGAAAAGCAGAATGTGCACCGAGAGGTCCGGATGGACTGGATGTGGAGGGCCGTGGATCCAAGGGCACGGCCTCAGAATAAAGGGATGCCCTTTGTGATGAAGAGGAATTTCTCCAGCCAGAAGATGGTGCATCTGTAGAGTCCACTGCACGGACAGTGGCCGAGTCATTGTGTGTAGCTTAAGCAGAGATTGATACGTTTTTGATTGGTTAAGGGTTACAAGGAGAAGGTAAAAAAATGGTGTCCACTTGCCATTTGCCTAAATCAATTGTTAATCCAGTTATCAGACACACTCTGAGAATATGGGCTCAGTTCAGAAAATATAATGGCTTCACAGTTTCTCTCTCTCTCTAGTCCTATTCTCAGTGTTGGCGTGTGGCCTAGTGGATAAGGCATTGGTCTAGAAACATAGAAAATAGGTGCAGGAGTAGGCCATTCGGCCCTTCGAGCCTGCACTGCCATTCAGTATGATCATGGCTGATCATCCAACTCAGAACCCTGTACCTGCCTTCTCTCCATACCCCCTGATCCCTTTAGCCACAAGGGCCATATCTAACTTCCTCTTAAATATAGCCAACGAACCGGCCTCAACTGTTTCCTGTGGCAGAGAATTCCACAGATTCACCACTCTCTGTGTGAAGATGTTTTTCCTCATCTCAGTCCTAAAAGGCTTCCCCTTTATCCTTAAACTGTGACCCCTCGTTCTGGACTTCCCCAACATCGGGAACAATCTTCCTGCATCTAGCCTGTCCAATCCCTTTAGAATTTTATACGTTTCAATCAGATCCCCCCCTCAATCTTCTAAATTCCAGTGAGTATAAGCCTAGTCGATCCAGACTTTCTTCATATGAAAGTCTTGCCATCCCAGGAATCAATCTGGTGAACCTTCTCTGTACTCCCTCTATGGCAAGAATGTCTTTCCTCAGATTAGGGGACCAAAACTGCGCACAATATTCCAGCTGTGGTCTCACCAAGGCCTTGTACAACTGCAGTAGAACCTCCCTGCTCCTGTACTCAAATCCTTTTGCAATGAATGCCAACATACCATTTGCCTTTTTCACCACCTGCTGTACCTGCATGCCCACCTTCAATGACTGGTGTACAATGACACCCAGGTCTCGTTGCACCTCCCCTTTTCCTAATCGGCCACCATTCAGATAATAATCTGTTTTCCTGTTCTTGCCACCAAAGTGGATAGCCTCACATTTATCCACATTAAATTGCATCTGCCATGAATTTGCCCACTCACCTAACCTATCCAAGTCACCCTGCATCCTCTTAGCATCCTCCTCACAGCTAACACCGTCGCCCAGCTTCGTGTCATCCGCAAACTTGGAGATGCTGCATTTAATTGCCTCGTCTAAATCATTAATATATATTGTAAACAACTGGGGTCCCAGCACTGAGCCTTGCGGTACCCCACTAGTCACTGCCTGCCATTCTGAAAAGATCCCGTTTATTCCCACTCTTCGTTTCCTGTCTGCCAACCAATTCTCTATCCACATCAATACCATACCCCCAATACTGTGTGCTTTAAGTTTGCACACTCATCTCCTGTGTGGGGTCTTGTCAAAAGCCTTTTGAAAATCCAAATATACCACATCCACTGGTTCTCCCCTATCCACTCTACTAGTTACATCCTCAAAAAATTCTATAAGATTCGTCAGACATGATTTTCCTTTCACAAATCCATGCTGACTTTGTCCAATGATTTCACCGCTTTCCAAATGTGCTGTTATCACATCTTTGATAACTGACTCTAGCATTTTCCCCACCACCGATGTCAGACTCAGCGGTCTATAATTCCCCGGTTTCTCTCTCCCTCCTTTTTTAAAAAGTGGGGTTACATTAGCCACCCTCCAATCCTCAGGAACTAATCCAGAATCTAAAGAGTATTGAAAAAATTATCACTAATGCATCCACTATTTCTTGGGCTACTTCCTTAAGCACTCTGGGATGCAGACCATCTGGCCCTGGGGATCTATCTGCCTTTAATCCCTTCAATTTACCTAACACCACTTCCCTACTAACATGTATTTCCCTCAGTTCCTCCATCTCACTAGACCCTCGGTCCCCTACTATTTCCGGAAGATTATTTATGTCCTCCTTAGTGAAGACAGAACCAAAGTAGTTATTCAATTGGTCTGCCATGTCCTTGTTCCCCATGATCAATTCACCTGTTTCTGACTGTAAGGGACCTACATTTGTCTTAACCAATCGTTTTCTTTTCACCTATCTATAAAAGCCTTTACAGTCAGTTTTTATGTTCCCTGCCAGCTTTCTCTCATAATCTTTTTTCCCTTTCCTAGTTAAGCCCTTTGTCCTCCTCTACTGGACTCTGAATTTCTCCCAGTCCTCAGGTGTGCCACTTTTTCTGGCTAATTTGTATGTTTCTTCTTTGGACTTGATACTATCCCTAATTTCCCTTGTCAGCCACGGGTGCACTACCTTCCCTGGTTTATTCTTTTGCCAAACTGGGATGAACAATTGTTTTAGTTCATCCATGCGATCTTTAAATGCTTGCCATTGCATATCCACCATCAACCCTTTAAGTTTCATTTGCCAGTCTATCTTAGCTAATTCACGTCTCATACCTTCAAAGTTACCCTTCTTTAAGTTCAGAACCTTTGTTTCTGAATTAACTATGTCACTCTCCATCTGAATGAAGAATTCCACCATATTATGGTCACTCTTACCTAAGGGGCCTCGCACGACAAGATTGCTAACTAACGCTTCTTCATTGCTAAATACCCAATCTAGAATGGCCTGCTCTCTAGTTGGTTCCTCGACATGTTGGTTCAGAAAACCATCCCGCATACATTCCAAGAAATCCTCTTCCTCAGCACCCTTACCAATTTGGTTCACCCAATCTGTATGTAGATTGAAGTCACCCATTATAACTACTGTTCCTTTTTTGCATGCATTTCTAATTTCCTGTTTAATGCCATCCCCAACCTTACTACTACCGTTAGGTGGCCTGTACACAACTCCCACCAGCGTTTTCTGCCCCTTAGTGTTCTGCAGCTCTACCCATATCGATTCCACATCCTCCAGGCTAATGTCCTTCCTTTCTATTGTGTTAATCTCCTCTCTAACCAGCAACGCTACCCCATCTCCTTTTCTTTCCTGTCTATCCATCCTGAAAATCGAATATCCCTGGATGTTGAGCTCCCATCCTTGGTCAGACTGGAGCCATGACTCTGTGATCCCAACTATATCATATTCATTAATAACTATCTGCACATTCAATTCATCAACCTTGTTACGAAAGCTCCTCACATTGACACACAAAGCCGTCAGGCTTGTTTTTACAACACTCTTAGCCCCTATACAATTATGTTGAAAAGTGGCCCTTTTTGATTTTTGCTCTGGTTAAGATTTACGGTTTTTTTGATGTGTAAACATATTACAGCTTAGGTGGTAGGCAATATACCTTCTCTTTATAAATACAGTTCTGTGATGGTAAAAGTTCAGTTTAACTTTTTTATATATAGTAAGGTTGGCTTGGAGTTGGGTAGTGGGAGGGTGGGGTTGTAACTAACTTTATACGATTCTACTATGGGTGCTTTTTCTTAATTGCTATGAACTGTACATTTGAAATGTTTGTTTTGCACTGTATAAACCTCTTTTTTACTTTTTTTTTGCTTTGTCACATTGTAGAAACTCATTTAAAAAAAAACAAAATGGCATAACACCACGGTAAAGGTGTCACTGCTAACGTAATGGTCTCTCTGTAGGAGCAGTGTCTGGGTTACGGTTAGAGGAGGTGTCACTGCTAACGTAACGGTCTCTCTGTAGCAGCAGTGTCTGGGTTACGGTTAGAGGAGGTGTCACTGCTAACGTAACGGTCTCTCTGTAGGAGCAGTGTCTGGGTTACGGTTAGAGGAGGTGTCACTGCTAATGTAACGGTCTCTCTGTAGGAGCAGTGTCTGGGTTACGGTTAGACGAGGTGTCACTGCTAACGTAAAGGTCTCTCTGTAGGAGCAGTGTCTGGGTTACGGTTAGAGGAGGTGTCACTGCTAACGTAACGGTCTCTCTGTAGCAGCAGTGTCTGGGTTACGGTTAGAGGAGGTGTCACTGCTAACGTAACGGTCTCTCTGTAGGAGCAGTGTCTGGGTTACGGTTAGAGGAGGTGTCACTGCTAATGTAACGGTCTCTCTGTAGGAGCAGTGTCTGGGTTACGGTTAGACGAGGTGTCACTGCTAACGTAACGGTCTCTCTGTAGGAGCAGTGTCTGGGTTACGGTTAGAGGAGGTGTCCCTGCTAACGTAACGGTCTCTCTGTAGGAGCAGTGTCTGGGTTACGGTTAGAGGAGGTGTCACTGCTAACGTAATGGTCTCTCTGTAGGAGCAGTGTCTGGGTTACGGTTAGAGGAGGTGTCACTGCTAACGCAACGGTCTCTCTGTAGGAGCAGTGTCTGGGTTACGGTTAGAGGAGGTGTCACTGCTAACGTAACGGTCTCTCTGTAGGAGCAGTGTCTGGGTTACGGTTAGAGGAGGTGTCACTGCTAACGTAACGGTCTCTCTGTAGGAGCAGTGTCTGGGTTACGGTTAGAGGAGGTGTCACTGCTAACGTAAGGGTCTCTCTGTGGCAGCAGTGTCTGGGTTATGGTTAGAGGACGTGTCACTGCTAACGTAACGGTCTCTCTGTAGGAGCAGTGTCTGGGTTACGGTTAGACGAGGTGTCACTGCTAACGCAACGGTCTCTCTGTAGGAGCAGTGTCTGGGTTACGGATAGAGGAGGTGTCACTGCTAACGTAACGGTCTCTCTGTAGGAGCAGTGTCTGGGTTACGGTTAGAGGAGGTGTCACTGCTAACGTAACGGTCTCTCTGTAGCAGCAGTGTCTTGGTTATGGTTAGAGGAGGTGTCACTGCTAACGTAACGGTCTCTCTGTAGCAGCAGTGTCTGGGTTTCGGTTAGAGGACGTGTCACTGCTAACGTAACGGTCTCTCTGTGGCAGCAGTGTCTGGGTTACGGTTAGAGGAGGTGTCACTGCTAACGTAACGGTCTCTCTGTAGCAGCAGGGTCTGGGTTACGGTTAGAGGAGGTGTCACTGCTAACGTAACGGTCTCTCTGTAGGAGCAGTGTCTGGGTTAAGGTTAGAGGAGGTGCCACTGCTAACGTAACGGTCTCTCTGTAGGAGCAGTGTCTGGGTTACGGTTAGAGGAGGTGTCACTGCTAACGTAACGGTCTCTCTGTAGGAGCAGTGTCTGGGTTACGGTTAGAGGAGGTGTCCCTGCTAACGTAACGGTCTCTCTGTAGGAGCAGTGTCTGGGTTACGGTTAGACGAGGTGTCACTGCTAACGTAACGGACTCTCTGTAGCAGCAGTGTCTGGGTTACGGTTAGACGAGGTGTCACTGCTAACGTAACGGTCTCTCTGTAGCAGCAGTGTCTGGGTTACGGTTAGACGAGGTGTCACTGCTAACGTAACGGTCTCTCTGTAGGAGCAGTGGCTGGGTTACGGTTAGAGGAGGTGTCACTGCTAACGTAACGGTCTCTCTGTAGGAGCAGTGTCTGGGTTACGGTTAGAGGAGGTGTCACTGCTAACGTAACGGTCTCTCTGTAGGAGCAGTGTCTGGGTTACGGTTAGAGGAGGTGCCACTGCTAACGTAATGGTCTCTCTGTAGGAGCAGTGTCTGGGTTACTGTTGGAGGAGGTGTCACTGCTAACGTAACGGTCTCTCTGTAGGAGCAGTGTCTGGGTTACGGTTAGAGGAGGTGCCACTGCTAACGTAATGGTCTCTCTGTAGGAGCAGTGTCTGGGTTACGGTTAGAGGAGGTGTCACTGCTAACGTAACGGTCTCTCTGTGGCAGCAGTGTCTGGGTTACGGTTAGAGGAGGTGTCACTGCTAACGTAATGGTCTCTCTGTAGCAGCAGTGTCTGGGTTACCGTTAGAGGAGGTGTCACTGCTAACGTAATGGTCTCTCTGTAGGAGCAGTGTCTGGGTTACGGTTAGAGGAGGTGTCACTGCTAACGTAATGGTCTCTCTGTAGGAGCAGTGTCTGGGTTACGGTTAGAGGAGGTGTCACTGCTAACGTAACGGTCTCTCTGTAGCAGCAGTGTCTGGGTTACGGTTAGAGGAGGTGTCACTGCTAACGTAACGGTCTCTCTGTAGCAGCAGTGTCTGGGTTACGGTTAGAGGAGGTGTCACTGCTAACGTAACGGTCTCTCTGCAGCAGCAGTGTCTGGGTTGCGGTTAGACGAGGTGTCACTGCTAACGTAACGGTCTCTCTGTAGGAGCAGTGTCTGGGTTACGGTTAGACGAGGTGTCACTGCTAACGTAACGGTCTCTCTGTAGGAGCAGTGTCTGGGTTACGGTTAGACGAGGTGTCACTGCTAATGTAACGGTCTCTCTGTAGGAGCAGTGCCTGGGTTACGGTTAGACGAGGTGTCACTGCTAATGTAACGGTCTCTCTGTAGGAGCAGTGTCTGGGTTACGGTTAACGAGGTGTCACTGCTAACGTAACGGTCTCTCTGTAGGAGCAGTGTCTGGGTTACGGTTAGAGGAGGTGTCACTGCTAACGTAACGGTCTCTCTGTAGCAGCAGTGTCTGGGTTACGGTTAGAGGAGGTGTCACTGCTAACGTAACGGTCTCTCTGTAGGAGCAGTGTCTGGGTTACGGTTAGAGGAGGTGTCACTGCTAAGTTAACTGTCTCTCTGTAGGAGCAGTGTCTGGGTTACGGTTAGAGGAGGTGTCACTGCTAACGTAATGGTCTCTCTGTAGGAGCAGTGTCTGGGTTACGGTTAGAGGAGGTGTCACTGCTAACGTAACGGTCTCTCTGTAGGAGCAGTGTCTGGGTTACGGTTAGACGAGGTGTCACTGCTAATGTAACGGTCTCTCTGTAGGAGCAGTGTCTGGGTTACGGTTAACGAGGTGTCACTGCTAACGTAACGGTCTCTCTGTAGGAGCAGTGTCTGGGTTACGGTTAGAGGAGGTGTCACTGCTGACGTAACGGACTCTCTGTAGGAGCAGTGTCTGTGTTACGGTTAGAGGAGGTGTCACTGCTAACGTAACGGTCTCTCTGTAGCAGCAGTGTCTGGGTTACGGTTAGAGGAGGTGTCACTGCTAACGTAACGGTCTCTCTGTAGGAGCAGTGTCTGGGTTACGGTTAGAGGAGGTGTCACTGCTAACGTAACGGTCTCTCTGTAGGAGCAGTGTCTGGGTTACAGTTAGAGGAGGTGTCACTGCTAACGTAATGGTCTCTCTGTAGGAGCAGTGTCTGGATTACGGTTAGAGGAGGTGTCACTGCTAACGTAACGGTCTCTCTGTAGGATCAGTGTCTGGGTTACGGTTGGAGGAGGTGTCACTGCTAACGTAACGGTCTCTCTGTAGGAGCAGTGTCTGGATTACGGTTAGAGGAGGTGTCACTGCTAACGTAACGGTCTCTCTGTAGGATCAGTGTCTGGGTTACGGTTAGAGGAGGTGTCACTGCTAATGTAATGGTCTCTCTGTAGCAGCAGTGTCTGGGTTACGGTTAGAGGAGGTGCCACTGCTAACGTAATGGTCTCTCTGTAGGAGCAGTGTCTGGGTTACTGTTGGAGGAGGTGTCACTGCTAACGTAACGGTCTCTCTGTAGGAGCAGTGTCTGGGTTACGGTTAGAGGAGGTGCCACTGCTAACGTAATGGTCTCTCTGTAGGAGCAGTGTCTCGGTTACGGTTAGAGGAGGTGTCACTGCTAACGTAACGGTCTCTCTGTGGCAGCAGTGTCTGGGTTACGGTTAGAGGAGGTGTCACTGCTAACGTAATGGTCTCTCTGTAGCAGCAGTGTCTGGGTTACCGTTAGAGGAGGTGTCACTGCTAACGTAATGGTCTCTCTGTAGGAGCAGTGTCTGGGTTACGGTTAGAGGAGGTGTCACTGCTAACGTAATGGTCTCTCTGTAGGAGCAGTGTCTGGGTTACGGTTAGAGGAGGTGTCACTGCTAACGTAACGGTCTCTCTGTAGGATCAGTGTCTGGGTTACGGTTAGAGGAGGTGTCACTGCTAACGTAACGGTCTCTCTGTAGGAGCAGTGTCTGGGTTACGGTTAGAGGAGGTGCCACTGCTAACGTAATGGTCTCTCTGTAGGAGCAGTGTCTGGGTTACTGTTGGAGGAGGTGTCACTGCTAACGTAACGGTCTCTCTGTAGGAGCAGTGTCTGGGTTACGGTTAGAGGAGGTGCCACTGCTAACGTAATGGTCTCTCTGTAGGAGCAGTGTCTGGGTTACGGTTAGAGGAGGTGTCACTGCTAACGTAACGGTCTCTCTGTAGCAGCAGTGTCTGGGTTACGGTTAGAGGAGGTGTCACTGCTAACGTAATGGTCTCTCTGTAGCAGCAGTGTCTGGGTTACCGTTAGAGGAGGTGTCACTGCTAACGTAATGGTCTCTCTGTAGGAGCAGTGTCTGGGTTACGGTTAGAGGAGGTGTCACTGCTAACGTAATGGTCTCTCTGTAGGAGCAGTGTCTGGGTTACGGTTAGAGGAGGTGTCACTGCTAACGTAACGGTCTATCTGTAGCAGCAGTGTCTGGGTTACGGTTAGAGGAGGTGTCACTGCTAACGTAACGGTCTCTCTGTAGCAGCAGTGTCTGGGTTACGGTTAGAGGAGGTGTCACTGCTAACGTAACGGTCTCTCTGCAGCAGCAGTGTCTGGGTTGCGGTTAGACGAGGTGTCACTGCTAACGTAACGGTCTCTCTGTAGGAGCAGTGTCTGGGTTACGGTTAGACGAGGTGTCACTGCTAACGTAACGGTCTCTCTGTAGGAGCAGTGTCTGGGTTACGGTTAGACGAGGTGTCACTGCTAATGTAACGGTCTCTCTGTAGGAGCAGTGCCTGGGTTACGGTTAGACGAGGTGTCACTGCTAATGTAACGGTCTCTCTGTAGGAGCAGTGTCTGGGTTACGGTTAACGAGGTGTCACTGCTAACGTAACGGTCTCTCTGTAAGAGCAGTGTCTGGGTTACGGTTAGAGGAGGTGTCACTGCTAACGTAACGGTCTCTCTGTAGCAGCAGTGTCTGGGTTACGGTTAGAGGAGGTGTCACTGCTAACGTAACGGTCTCTCTGTAGGAGCAGTGTCTGGGTTACGGTTAGAGGAGGTGTCACTGCTAAGTTAACTGTCTCTCTGTAGGAGCAGTGTCTGGGTTACGGTTAGAGGAGGTGTCACTGCTAACGTAATGGTCTCTCTGTAGGAGCAGTGTCTGGGTTACGGTTAGAGGAGGTGTCACTGCTAACGTAAAGGTCTCTCTGTAGGAGCAGTGTCTGGGTTACGGTTAGAGGAGGTGTCACTGCTCACGTAACGGTCTCTCTGTAGCAGCAGTGTCTGGGTTACGGTTAGAGGAGGTGTCACTGCTAACGTAACGGTCTCTCTGTAGGAGCAGTGTCTGGGTTACGGTTAGAGGAGGTGTCACTGCTAACGTAACGGTCTCTCTGTAGCAGCAGTGTCTTGGTTACGGTTAGAGGAGGTGTCACTGCTAACGTAAGGGTCTCTCTGTAGCAGCAATGTCTGGGTTACGGTTAGAGGAGATGTCACTGCTAACGTAACGGTCTCTCTGTAGCAGCAGTGTCTGGGTTACTGTTGGAGGAGGTGCCACTGCTAACGTAATGGTCTCTCTGTAGGAGCAGTGTCTGGGTTACTGTTGGAGGAGGTGTCACTGCTAACGTAACGGTCTCTCTGTAGGAGCAGTGTCTGGGTTACGGTTAGAGGAGGTGTCACTGCTAACGTAATGGTCTCTCTGTAGGAGCAGTGTCTGGGTTACGGTTATAGGAGGTGTCACTGCTAACGTAATGGTCTCACTGTAGGAGCAGTGTCTGGGTTACGGTTAGAGGAGGTGTCACTGCTAACGTAATGGTCTCTCTGTAGCAGCAGTGTCTGGGTTACGGTTAGACGAGGTGTCACTGCTAACGTAATGGTCTCTCTGTACCAGCAGTGTCTGGGTTACCGTTAGAGGAGGTGTCACTGCTAACGTAATGGTCTCTCTGTAGGAGCAGTGTCTGGGTTACGGTTAGAGGAGGTGTCACTGCTAACGTAATGGTCTCTCTGTAGGAGCAGTGTCTGGGTTACAGTTTGAGGAGGTGTCACTGCTAACGTAACGGTCTCTCTGTAGCAGCAGTGTCTGGGTTACGGTTAGAGGAGGTGTCACTGCTAACGTAATGGTCTCTCTGTAGCAGCAGTGTCTGGGTTACGGTTAGAGGAGGTGTCACTGCTAAAGTAACGGTCTCTCTGCAGCAGCAGTGTCTGGGTTGCGGTTAGACGAGGTGTCACTGCTAACGTAACGGTCTCTCTGTAGGAGCAGTGTCTGGGTTACGGTTAGACGAGGTGTCACTGCTAACGTAACGGTCTCTCTGTAGGAGCAGTGTCTGGGTTACGGTTAGACGAGGTGTCACTGCTAACGTAACGGTCTCTCTGTAGGAGCAGTGTCTGGGTTACGGTTAGACGAGGTGTCACTGCTAATGTAACGGTCTCTCTGTAGGAGCAGTGTCTGGGTTACGGTTAACGAGGTGTCACTGCTAACGTAACGGTCTCTCTGTAGGAGCAGTGTCTGGGTTACGGTTAGAGGAAGTGTCACTGCTGACGTAACGGTCTCTCTGTAGGAGCAGTGTCTGTGTTACGGTTAGAGGAGGTGTCACTGCTAACGTAACGGTCTCTCTGTAGCAGCAGTGTCTGGGTTACGGTTAGAGGAGGTGTCACTGCTAACGTAACGGTCTCTCTGTAGGAGCAGTGTCTGGGTTACGGTTAGAGGAGGTGTCACTGCTAAGTTAACTGTCTCTCTGTAGGAGCAGTGTCTGGGTTACGGTTAGAGGAGGTGTCACTGCTAACGTAACGGTCTCTCTGTAGGAGCAGTGTCTGGGTTACGGTTAGAGGAGGTGTCACGGCTAACGTAACGGTCTCTCTGTAGGAGCAGTGTCTGGGTTACAGTTAGAGGAGGTGTCACAGCTAACGTAATGGTCTCTCTGTAGGAGCAGTGTCTGGATTACGGTTAGAGGAGGTGTCACTGCTAACGTAACGGTCTCTCTGTAGGATCAGTGTCTGGGTTACGGTTGGAGGAGGTGTCACTGCTAACGCAATGGTCTCTCTGTAGGAGCAGTGTCTGGGTTACGGTTAGAGGAGGTGTCACTGCTAACGTAACGGTCTCTCTGTAGCAGCAGTGTCTGGGTTACGGTTAGAGGAGGTGTCACTGCTAACGTAATGGTCTCTCTGTAGCAGCAGTGTCTGGGTTACGGTTAGACGAGGTGTCACTGCTAACGTAATGGTCTCTCTGTGGCAGCAGTGTCTGGGTTACGGTTAGACGAGGTGTCACTGCTAACGTAATGGTCTTTCTGTAGAAGCAGTGTTTGGGTTACGGTTAGAGGAGGTGTCACTGCTAACGTAACGGTCTCTCTGTAGGAGCAGTGTCTGGGTTACGGTTAGACAAGGTGTCACTGCTAACGTAATGGTCTCTCTGTAGGAGCAGTGTCTGGGTTACGGTTAGAGGAGGTGTCACTGCTAACGTAATGGTCTCTCTGTAGGAGCAGTGTCTGGGTTACGGTTAGACGAGGTGTCACTGCTAATGTAATGGTCTCTCTGTAGGAGCAGTGTCTGGGTTACGGTTAGACGAGGTGTCACTGCTAACGTAACGGTCTCTCTGTAGCAGCAGAGTCTGGGTTACGGTTAGACGAGGTGTCACTGCTAACGTAACGGTCTCTCTGTAGGAGCAGTGGCTGGGTTACGGTTAGAGGAGGTGTCACTGCTAACGTAACGGTCTCTCTGTAGGAGCAGTGTCTGGGTTACGGTTAGAGGAGGTGTCACTGCTAACGTAACGGTCTCTCTGTAGGAGCAGTGTCTGGGTTACGGTTAGAGGAGGTGCCACTGCTAACGTAATGGTCTCTCTGTAGGAGCAGTGTCTGGGTTACTGTTGGAGGAGGTGTCACTGCTAACGTAACGGTCTCTCTGTAGGAGCAGTGTCTGGGTTACGGTTAGAGGAGGTGCCACTGCTAACGTAATGGTCTCTCTGTAGGAGCAGTGTCTGGGTTACGGTTAGAGGAGGTGTCACTGCTAACGTAACGGTCTCTCTGTGGCAGCAGTGTCTGGGTTACGGTTAGAGGAGGTGTCACTGCTAACGTAATGGTCTCTCTGTAGCAGCAGTGTCTGGGTTACCGTTAGAGGAGGTGTCACTGCTAACGTAATGGTCTCTCTGTAGGAGCAGTGTCTGGGTTACGGTTAGAGGAGGTGTCACTGCTAACGTAATGGTCTCTCTGTAGGAGCAGTGTCTGGGTTACGGTTAGAGGAGGTGTCACTGCTAACGTAACGGTCTCTCTGTAGCAGCAGTGTCTGGGTTACGGTTAGAGGAGGTGTCACTGCTAACGTAACGGTCTCTCTGTAGCAGCAGTGTCTGGGTTACGGTTAGAGGAGGTGTCACTGCTAACGTAACGGTCTCTCTGTAGCAGCAGTGTCTGGGTTACGGTTAGAGGAGGTGTCACTGCTAACGTAACGGTCTCTCTGTAGCAGCAGTGTCTGGGTTACGGTTAGAGGAGGTGTCACTGCTAACGTAACGGTCTCTCTGCAGCAGCAGTGTCTGGGTTGCGGTTAGACGAGGTGTCACTGCTAACGTAACGGTCTCTCTGTAGGAGCAGTGTCTGGGTTACGGTTAGACGAGGTGTCACTGCTAATGTAACGGTCTCTCTGTAGGAGCAGTGTCTGGGTTACGGTTAACGAGGTGTCACTGCTAACGTAACGGTCTCTCTGTAGGAGCAGTGTCTGTGTTACGGTTAGAGGAGGTGTCACTGCTAACGTAACGGTCTCTCTGTAGCAGCAGTGTCTGGGTTACGGTTAGAGGAGGTGTCACTGCTAACGTAACGGTCTCTCTGTAGGAGCAGTGTCTGGGTTACGGTTAGAGGAGGTGTCACTGCTAAGTTAACTGTCTCTCTGTAGGAGCAGTGTCTGGGTTACGGTTAGAGGAGGTGTCACTGCTAACGTAACGGTCTCTCTGTAGGAGCAGTGTCTGGGTTACGGTTAGAGGAGGTGTCACTGCTAACGTAACGGTCTCTCTGTAGGAGCAGTGTCTGGGTTACGGTTAGAGGAGGTGTCACTGCTAACGTAACGGTCTCTCTGTAGGAGCAGTGTCTGGGTTACAGTTAGAGGAGGTGTCACTGCTAACGTAATGGTCTCTCTGTAGGAGCAGTGTCTGGATTACGGTTAGAGGAGGTGTCACTGCTAACGTAATGGTCTCTCTGTAGGAGCAGTGTCTGGGTTACGGTTAGAGGAGGTGTCACTGCTAACGTAACGGTCTCTCTGTAGGAGCAGTGTCTGGGTTACGGTTAGAGGAGGTGTCACTGCTAATGTAATGGTCTCTCTGTAGCAGCAGTGTCTGGGTTACGGTTAGAGGAGGTGTCACTGCTAACGTAACGGTCTCTCTGTAGGAGCAGTGTCTGGGTTACGGTTAGACGAGGTGTCACTGCTAACGTAATGGTCTCTCTGTAGGAGCAGTGTCTGGGTTACGGTTATAGGAGGTGTCACTGCTAACGTAATGGTCTCACTGTAGGAGCAGTGTCTGGGTTACGGTTAGAGGAGGTGTCACTGCTAACGTAATGGTCTCTCTGTAGCAGCAGTGTCTGGGTTACGGTTAGACGAGGTGTCACTGCTAACGTAATGGTCTCTCTGTACCAGCAGTGTCTGGGTTACCGTTAGAGGAGGTGTCACTGCTAACGTAATGGTCTCTCTGTAGGAGCAGTGTCTGGGTTACGGTTAGAGGAGGTGTCACTGCTAACGTAATGGTCTCTCTGTAGGAGCAGTGTCTGGGTTACAGTTTGAGGAGGTGTCACTGCTAACGTAACGGTCTCTCTGTAGCAGCAGTGTCTGGGTTACGGTTAGAGGAGGTGTCACTGCTAACGTAATGGTCTCTCTGTAGCAGCAGTGTCTGGGTTACGGTTAGAGGAGGTGTCACTGCTAAAGTAACGGTCTCTCTGCAGCAGCAGTGTCTGGGTTGCGGTTAGACGAGGTGTCACTGCTAACGTAACGGTCTCTCTGTAGGAGCAGTGTCTGGGTTACGGTTAGACGAGGTGTCACTGCTAACGTAACGGTCTCTCTGTAGGAGCAGTGTCTGGGTTACGGTTAGACGAGGTGTCACTGCTAACGTAACGGTCTCTCTGTAGGAGCAGTGTCTGGGTTACGGTTAGACGAGGTGTCACTGCTAATGTAACGGTCTCTCTGTAGGAGCAGTGTCTGGGTTACGGTTAACGAGGTGTCACTGCTAACGTAACGGTCTCTCTGTAGGAGCAGTGTCTGGGTTACGGTTAGAGGAAGTGTCACTGCTGACGTAACGGTCTCTCTGTAGGAGCAGTGTCTGTGTTACGGTTAGAGGAGGTGTCACTGCTAACGTAACGGTCTCTCTGTAGCAGCAGTGTCTGGGTTACGGTTAGAGGAGGTGTCACTGCTAACGTAACGGTCTCTCTGTAGGAGCAGTGTCTGGGTTACGGTTAGAGGAGGTGTCACTGCTAAGTTAACTGTCTCTCTGTAGGAGCAGTGTCTGGGTTACGGTTAGAGGAGGTGTCACTGCTAACGTAACGGTCTCTCTGTAGGAGCAGTGTCTGGGTTACGGTTAGAGGAGGTGTCACGGCTAACGTAACGGTCTCTCTGTAGGAGCAGTGTCTGGGTTACAGTTAGAGGAGGTGTCACAGCTAACGTAATGGTCTCTCTGTAGGAGCAGTGTCTGGATTACGGTTAGAGGAGGTGTCACTGCTAACGTAACGGTCTCTCTGTAGGATCAGTGTCTGGGTTACGGTTGGAGGAGGTGTCACTGCTAACGCAATGGTCTCTCTGTAGGAGCAGTGTCTGGGTTACGGTTAGAGGAGGTGTCACTGCTAACGTAACGGTCTCTCTGTAGCAGCAGTGTCTGGGTTACGGTTAGAGGAGGTGTCACTGCTAACGTAATGGTCTCTCTGTAGCAGCAGTGTCTGGGTTACGGTTAGACGAGGTGTCACTGCTAACGTAATGGTCTCTCTGTGGCAGCAGTGTCTGGGTTACGGTTAGACGAGGTGTCACTGCTAACGTAATGGTCTTTCTGTAGAAGCAGTGTTTGGGTTACGGTTAGAGGAGGTGTCACTGCTAACGTAACGGTCTCTCTGTAGGAGCAGTGTCTGGGTTACGGTTAGACAAGGTGTCACTGCTAACGTAATGGTCTCTCTGTAGGAGCAGTGTCTGGGTTACGGTTAGAGGAGGTGTCACTGCTAACGTAATGGTCTCTCTGTAGGAGCAGTGTCTGGGTTACGGTTAGACGAGGTGTCACTGCTAATGTAATGGTCTCTCTGTAGGAGCAGTGTCTGGGTTACGGTTAGACGAGGTGTCACTGCTAACGTAACGGTCTCTCTGTAGCAGCAGAGTCTGGGTTACGGTTAGACGAGGTGTCACTGCTAACGTAACGGTCTCTCTGTAGGAGCAGTGGCTGGGTTACGGTTAGAGGAGGTGTCACTGCTAACGTAACGGTCTCTCTGTAGGAGCAGTGTCTGGGTTACGGTTAGAGGAGGTGTCACTGCTAACGTAACGGTCTCTCTGTAGGAGCAGTGTCTGGGTTACGGTTAGAGGAGGTGCCACTGCTAACGTAATGGTCTCTCTGTAGGAGCAGTGTCTGGGTTACTGTTGGAGGAGGTGTCACTGCTAACGTAACGGTCTCTCTGTAGGAGCAGTGTCTGGGTTACGGTTAGAGGAGGTGCCACTGCTAACGTAATGGTCTCTCTGTAGGAGCAGTGTCTGGGTTACGGTTAGAGGAGGTGTCACTGCTAACGTAACGGTCTCTCTGTGGCAGCAGTGTCTGGGTTACGGTTAGAGGAGGTGTCACTGCTAACGTAATGGTCTCTCTGTAGCAGCAGTGTCTGGGTTACCGTTAGAGGAGGTGTCACTGCTAACGTAATGGTCTCTCTGTAGGAGCAGTGTCTGGGTTACGGTTAGAGGAGGTGTCACTGCTAACGTAATGGTCTCTCTGTAGGAGCAGTGTCTGGGTTACGGTTAGAGGAGGTGTCACTGCTAACGTAACGGTCTCTCTGTAGCAGCAGTGTCTGGGTTACGGTTAGAGGAGGTGTCACTGCTAACGTAACGGTCTCTCTGTAGCAGCAGTGTCTGGGTTACGGTTAGAGGAGGTGTCACTGCTAACGTAACGGTCTCTCTGTAGCAGCAGTGTCTGGGTTACGGTTAGAGGAGGTGTCACTGCTAACGTAACGGTCTCTCTGTAGCAGCAGTGTCTGGGTTACGGTTAGAGGAGGTGTCACTGCTAACGTAACGGTCTCTCTGCAGCAGCAGTGTCTGGGTTGCGGTTAGACGAGGTGTCACTGCTAACGTAACGGTCTCTCTGTAGGAGCAGTGTCTGGGTTACGGTTAGACGAGGTGTCACTGCTAATGTAACGGTCTCTCTGTAGGAGCAGTGTCTGGGTTACGGTTAACGAGGTGTCACTGCTAACGTAACGGTCTCTCTGTAGGAGCAGTGTCTGTGTTACGGTTAGAGGAGGTGTCACTGCTAACGTAACGGTCTCTCTGTAGCAGCAGTGTCTGGGTTACGGTTAGAGGAGGTGTCACTGCTAACGTAACGGTCTCTCTGTAGGAGCAGTGTCTGGGTTACGGTTAGAGGAGGTGTCACTGCTAAGTTAACTGTCTCTCTGTAGGAGCAGTGTCTGGGTTACGGTTAGAGGAGGTGTCACTGCTAACGTAACGGTCTCTCTGTAGGAGCAGTGTCTGGGTTACGGTTAGAGGAGGTGTCACTGCTAACGTAACGGTCTCTCTGTAGGAGCAGTGTCTGGGTTACGGTTAGAGGAGGTGTCACTGCTAACGTAACGGTCTCTCTGTAGGAGCAGTGTCTGGGTTACAGTTAGAGGAGGTGTCACTGCTAACGTAATGGTCTCTCTGTAGGAGCAGTGTCTGGATTACGGTTAGAGGAGGTGTCACTGCTAACGTAATGGTCTCTCTGTAGGAGCAGTGTCTGGGTTACGGTTAGAGGAGGTGTCACTGCTAACGTAACGGTCTCTCTGTAGGAGCAGTGTCTGGGTTACGGTTAGAGGAGGTGTCACTGCTAATGTAATGGTCTCTCTGTAGCAGCAGTGTCTGGGTTACGGTTAGAGGAGGTGTCACTGCTAACGTAACGGTCTCTCTGTAGGAGCAGTGTCTGGGTTACGGTTAGACGAGGTGTCACTGCTAACGTAATGGTCTCTCTGTAGGAGCAGTGTCTGGGTTACGGTTAGAGGAGGTGTCACTGCTAACGTAACGGTCTCTCTGTAGGAGCAGTGTCTGGGTTACAGTTAGAGGAGGTGTCACTGCTAACGTAATGGTCTCTCTGTAGGAGCAGTGTCTGGATTACGGTTAGAGGAGGTGTCACTGCTAACGTAATGGTCTCTCTGTAGGAGCAGTGTCTGGGTTACGGTTAGAGGAGGTGTCACTGCTAACGTAACGGTCTCTCTGTAGGAGCAGTGTCTGGGTTACGGTTAGAGGAGGTGTCACTGCTAATGTAATGGTCTCTCTGTAGCAGCAGTGTCTGGGTTACGGTTAGAGGAGGTGTCACTGCTAACGTAACGGTCTCTCTGTAGGAGCAGTGTCTGGGTTACGGTTAGACGAGGTGTCACTGCTTACGTAATGTTCTCTCTGTAGGAGCAGTGTCTGGGTTACGGTTAGAGGAGGTGTCACTGCTAACGTAACGGTCTCTCTGTAGGAGCAGTGTCTGGGTTACGGTTAGAGGAGGTGTCACTGCTAACGTAACGGTCTCTCTGTAGCAGCAGTGTCTTGGTTACGGTTAGAGGAGGTGTCACTGCTAACGTAAGGGTCTCTCTGTAGCAGCAATGTCTGGGTTACGGTTAGAGGAGATGTCACTGCTAACGTAACGGTCTCTCTGTAGCAGCAGTGTCTGGGTTACGGTTAGAGGAGGTGTCACTGCTAACGTAACGGTCTCTCTGTAGGAGCAGTGTCTGGGTTACGGTTAGAGGAGGTGCCACTGCTAACGTAATGGTCTCTCTGTAGGAGCAGTGTCTGGGTTACTGTTGGAGGAGGTGTCACTGCTAACGTAACGGTCTCTCTGTAGGAGCAGTGTCTGGGTTACGGTTAGAGGAGGTGTCACTGCTAACGTAATGGTCTCTCTGTAGGAGCAGTGTCTGGGTTACGGTTAGAGGAGGTGTCACTGCTAACGTAATGGTCTCACTGTAGGAGCAGTGTCTGGGTTACGGTTAGAGGAGGTGTCACTGCTAACGTAATGGTCTCTCTGTAGCAGCAGTGTCTGGGTTACGGTTAGACGAGGTGTCACTGCTAACGTAATGGTCTCTCTGTACCAGCAGTGTCTGGGTTACCGTTAGAGGAGGTGTCACTGCTAACGTAATGGTCTCTCTGTAGGAGCAGTGTCTGGGTTACGGTTAGAGGAGGTGTCACTGCTAACGTAATGGTCTCTCTGTAGGAGCAGTGTCTGGGTTACAGTTAGAGGAGGTGTCACTGCTAACGTAACGGTCTCTCTGTAGCAGCAGTGTCTGGGTTACGGTTAGAGGAGGTGTCACTGCTAACGTAACGGTCTCTCTGTAGCAGCAGTGTCTGGGTTACGGTTAACGAGGTGTCACTGCTAACGTAACGGTCTCTCTGTAGGAGCAGTGTCTGGGTTACGGTTAGAGGAGGTGTCACTGCTAACGTAACGGTCTCTCTGTAGCAGCAGTGTCTGGGTTACGGTTAGAGGAGGTGTCACTGCTAACGTAACGGTCTCTCTGTAGGAGCAGTGTCTGGGTTACGGTTAGAGGAGGTGTCACTGCTAAGTTAACTGTCTCTCTGTAGGAGCAGTGTCTGGGTTACGGTTAGAGGAGGTGTCACTGCTAACGTAATGGTCTCTCTGTAGGAGCAGTGTCTGGGTTACGGTTAGACGAGGTGTCACTGCTAATGTAACGGTCTCTCTGTAGGAGCAGTGTCTGGGTTACGGTTAACGAGGTGTCACTGCTAACGTAACGGTCTCTCTGTAGGAGCAGTGTCTGTGTTACGGTTAGAGGAGGTGTCACTGCTAACGTAACGGTCTCTCTGTAGCAGCAGTGTCTGGGTTACGGTTAGAGGAGGTGTCACTGCTAACGTAACGGTCTCTCTGTAGGAGCAGTGTCTGGGTTACGGTTAGAGGAGGTGTCACTGCTAAGTTAACTGTCTCTCTGTAGGAGCAGTGTCTGGGTTACGGTTAGAGGAGGTGTCACTGCTAACGTAATGGTCTCTCTGTAGGAGCAGTGTCTGGATTACGGTTAGAGGAGGTGTCACTGCTAACGTAATGGTCTCTCTGTAGGAGCAGTGTCTGGGTTACGGTTAGAGGAGGTGTCACTGCTAACGTAACGGTCTCTCTGTAGGAGCAGTGTCTGGGTTACGGTTAGAGGAGGTGTCACTGCTAATGTAATGGTCTCTCTGTAGCAGCAGTGTCTGGGTTACGGTTAGAGGAGGTGTCACTGCTAACGTAACGGTCTCTCTGTAGGAGCAGTGTCTGGGTTACGGTTAGACGAGGTGTCACTGCTAACGTAATGGTCTCTCTGTAGGAGCAGTGTCTGGGTTACGGTTAGAGGAGGTGTCACTGCTAACGTAAAGGTCTCTCTGTAGGAGCAGTGTCTGGGTTACGGTTAGAGGAGGTGTCACTGCTCACGTAACGGTCTCTCTGTAGCAGCAGTGTCTGGGTTACGGTTAGAGGAGGTGTCACTGCTAACGTAACGGTCTCTCTGTAGGAGCAGTGTCTGGGTTACGGTTAGAGGAGGTGTCACTGCTAACGTAACGGTCTCTCTGTAGCAGCAGTGTCTTGGTTACGGTTAGAGGAGGTGTCACTGCTAACGTAAGGGTCTCTCTGTAGCAGCAATGTCTGGGTTACGGTTAGAGGAGATGTCACTGCTAACGTAACGGTCTCTCTGTAGCAGCAGTGTCTGGGTTACGGTTAGAGGAGGTGTCACTGCTAACGTAACGGTCTCTCTGTAGGAGCAGTGTCTGGGTTACGGTTAGAGGAGGTGCCACTGCTAACGTAATGGTCTCTCTGTAGGAGCAGTGTCTGGGTTACTGTTGGAGGAGGTGTCACTGCTAACGTAACGGTCTCTCTGTAGGAGCAGTGTCTGGGTTACGGTTAGAGGAGGTGTCACTGCTAACGTAATGGTCTCTCTGTAGGAGCAGTGTCTGGGTTACGGTTAGAGGAGTTGTCACTGCTAACGTAATGGTCTCACTGTAGGAGCAGTGTCTGGGTTACGGTTAGAGGAGGTGTCACTGCTAACGTACTGGTCTCTCTGTAGCAGCAGTGTCTGGGTTACGGTTAGACGAGGTGTCACTGCTAACGTAATGGTCTCTCTGTACCAGCAGTGTCTGGGTTACCGTTAGAGGAGGTGTCACTGCTAACGTAATGGTCTCTCTGTAGGAGCAGTGTCTGGGTTACGGTTAGAGGAGGTGTCACTGCTAACGTAATGGTCTCTCTGTAGGAGCAGTGTCTGGGTTACAGTTAGAGGAGGTGTCACTGCTAACGTAACGGTCTCTCTGTAGCAGCAGTGTCTGGGTTACGGTTAGAGGAGGTGTCACTGCTAACGTAACGGTCTCTCTGTAGCAGCAGTGTCTGGGTTACGGTTAGAGGAGGTGTCACTGCTAAAGTAACGGTCTCTCTGTAGCAGCAGTGTCTGGGTTACGGTTAGAGGAGGTGTCACTGCTAAAGTAACGGTCTCTCTGCAGCAGCAGTGTCTGGGTTGCGGTTAGACGAGGTGTCACTGCTAACGTAACGGTCTCTCTGTAGGAGCAGTGTCTGGGTTACGGTTAGACGAGGTGTCACTGCTAACGTAACGGTCTCTCTGTAGGAGCAGTGTCTGGGTTACGGTTAGACGAGGTGTCACTGCTAATGTAACGGTCTCTCTGTAGGAGCCGTGCCTGGGTTACGGTTAGACGAGGTGTCACTGCTAATGTAACGGTCTCTCTGTAGGAGCAGTGTCTGGGTTACGGTTAACGAGGTGTCACTGCTAACGTAACGGTCTCTCTGTAGGAGCAGTGTCTGGGTTACGGTTAGAGGAGGTGTCACTGCTAACGTAACGGTCTCTCTGTAGCAGCAGTGTCTGGGTTACGGTTAGAGGAGGTGTCACTGCTAACGTAACGGTCTCTCTGTAGGAGCAGTGTCTGGGTTACGGTTAGAGGAGGTGTCACTGCTAAGTTAACTGTCTCTCTGTAGGAGCAGTGTCTGGGTTACGGTTAGAGGAGGTGTCACTGCTAACGTAACGGTCTCTCTGTAGGAGCAGTGTCTGGGTTACGGTTAGAGGAGGTGTCACTGCTAAGTTAACTGTCTCTCTGTAGGAGCAGTGTCTGGGTTACGGTTAGAGGAGGTGTCACTGCTAACGTAACGGTCTCTCTGTAGGAGCAGTGTCTGGGTTACGGTTAGAGGAGGTGTCACTGCTAACGTAACGGTCTCTCTGTAGGAGCAGTGTCTGGGTTACAGTTAGAGGAGGTGTCACTGCTAACGTAATGGTCTCTCTGTAGGAGCAGTGTCTGGATTACGGTTAGAGGAGGTGTCACTGCTAACGTAATGGTCTCTCTGTAGGAGCAGTGTCTGGGTTACGGTTAGAGGAGGTGTCACTGCTAACGTAACGGTCTCTCTGTAGGAGCAGTGTCTGGGTTACGGTTAGAGGAGGTGTCACTGCTAATGTAATGGTCTCTCTGTAGCAGCAGTGTCTGGGTTACGGTTAGAGGAGGTGTCACTGCTAACGTAACGGTCTCTCTGTAGGAGCAGTGTCTGGGTTACGGTTAGACGAGGTGTCACTGCTAACGTAATGGTCTCTCTGTAGGAGCAGTGTCTGGGTTACGGTTAGAGGAGGTGTCACTGCTAACGTAACGGTCTCTCTGTAGGAGCAGTGTCTGGGTTACAGTTAGAGGAGGTGTCACTGCTAACGTAATGGTCTCTCTGTAGGAGCAGTGTCTGGATTACGGTTAGAGGAGGTGTCACTGCTAACGTAATGGTCTCTCTGTAGGAGCAGTGTCTGGGTTACGGTTAGAGGAGGTGTCACTGCTAACGTAACGGTCTCTCTGTAGGAGCAGTGTCTGGGTTACGGTTAGAGGAGGTGTCACTGCTAATGTAATGGTCTCTCTGTAGCAGCAGTGTCTGGGTTACGGTTAGAGGAGGTGTCACTGCTAACGTAACGGTCTCTCTGTAGGAGCAGTGTCTGGGTTACGGTTAGACGAGGTGTCACTGCTTACGCAATGGTCTCTCTGTAGGAGCAGTGTCTGGGTTACGGTTAGAGGAGGTGTCACTGCTAACGTAACGGTCTCTCTGTAGGAGCAGTGTCTGGGTTACGGTTAGAGGAGGTGTCACTGCTAACGTAACGGTCTCTCTGTAGCAGCAGTGTCTTGGTTACGGTTAGAGGAGGTGTCACTGCTAACGTAAGGGTCTCTCTGTAGCAGCAATGTCTGGGTTACGGTTAGAGGAGATGTCACTGCTAACGTAACGGTCTCTCTGTAGCAGCAGTGTCTGGGTTACGGTTAGAGGAGGTGTCACTGCTAACGTAACGGTCTCTCTGTAGGAGCAGTGTCTGGGTTACGGTTAGAGGAGGTGCCACTGCTAACGTAATGGTCTCTCTGTAGGAGCAGTGTCTGGGTTACTGTTGGAGGAGGTGTCACTGCTAACGTAACGGTCTCTCTGTAGGAGCAGTGTCTGGGTTACGGTTAGAGGAGGTGTCACTGCTAACGTAATGGTCTCTCTGTAGGAGCAGTGTCTGGGTTACGGTTAGAGGAGGTGTCACTGCTAACGTAATGGTCTCACTGTAGGAGCAGTGTCTGGGTTACGGTTAGAGGAGGTGTCACTGCTAACGTAATGGTCTCTCTGTAGCAGCAGTGTCTGGGTTACGGTTAGACGAGGTGTCACTGCTAACGTAATGGTCTCTCTGTACCAGCAGTGTCTGGGTTACCGTTAGAGGAGGTGTCACTGCTAACGTAATGGTCTCTCTGTAGGAGCAGTGTCTGGGTTACGGTTAGAGGAGGTGTCACTGCTAACGTAATGGTCTCTCTGTAGGAGCAGTGTCTGGGTTACAGTTAGAGGAGGTGTCACTGCTAACGTAACGGTCTCTCTGTAGCAGCAGTGTCTGGGTTACGGTTAGAGGAGGTGTCACTGCTAACGTAACGGTCTCTCTGTAGCAGCAGTGTCTGGGTTACGGTTAACGAGGTGTCACTGCTAACGTAACGGTCTCTCTGTAGGAGCAGTGTCTGGGTTACGGTTAGAGGAGGTGTCACTGCTAACGTAACGGTCTCTCTGTAGCAGCAGTGTCTGGGTTACGGTTAGAGGAGGTGTCACTGCTAACGTAACGGTCTCTCTGTAGGAGCAGTGTCTGGGTTACGGTTAGAGGAGGTGTCACTGCTAAGTTAACTGTCTCTCTGTAGGAGCAGTGTCTGGGTTACGGTTAGAGGAGGTGTCACTGCTAACGTAATGGTCTCTCTGTAGGAGCAGTGTCTGGGTTACGGTTAGACGAGGTGTCACTGCTAATGTAACGGTCTCTCTGTAGGAGCAGTGTCTGGGTTACGGTTAACGAGGTGTCACTGCTAACGTAACGGTCTCTCTGTAGGAGCAGTGTCTGTGTTACGGTTAGAGGAGGTGTCACTGCTAACGTAACGGTCTCTCTGTAGCAGCAGTGTCTGGGTTACGGTTAGAGGAGGTGTCACTGCTAACGTAACGGTCTCTCTGTAGGAGCAGTGTCTGGGTTACGGTTAGAGGAGGTGTCACTGCTAAGTTAACTGTCTCTCTGTAGGAGCAGTGTCTGGGTTACGGTTAGAGGAGGTGTCACTGCTAACGTAATGGTCTCTCTGTAGGAGCAGTGTCTGGATTACGGTTAGAGGAGGTGTCACTGCTAACGTAATGGTCTCTCTGTAGGAGCAGTGTCTGGGTTACGGTTAGAGGAGGTGTCACTGCTAACGTAACGGTCTCTCTGTAGGAGCAGTGTCTGGGTTACGGTTAGAGGAGGTGTCACTGCTAATGTAATGGTCTCTCTGTAGCAGCAGTGTCTGGGTTACGGTTAGAGGAGGTGTCACTGCTAACGTAACGGTCTCTCTGTAGGAGCAGTGTCTGGGTTACGGTTAGACGAGGTGTCACTGCTAACGTAATGGTCTCTCTGTAGGAGCAGTGTCTGGGTTACGGTTAGAGGAGGTGTCACTGCTAACGTAAAGGTCTCTCTGTAGGAGCAGTGTCTGGGTTACGGTTAGAGGAGGTGTCACTGCTCACGTAACGGTCTCTCTGTAGCAGCAGTGTCTGGGTTACGGTTAGAGGAGGTGTCACTGCTAACGTAACGGTCTCTCTGTAGGAGCAGTGTCTGGGTTACGGTTAGAGGAGGTGTCACTGCTAACGTAACGGTCTCTCTGTAGCAGCAGTGTCTTGGTTACGGTTAGAGGAGGTGTCACTGCTAACGTAAGGGTCTCTCTGTAGCAGCAGTGTCTGGGTTACGGTTAGAGGAGGTGTCACTGCTAACGTAACGGTCTCTCTGTAGCAGCAGTGTCTGGGTTACGGTTAGAGGAGATGTCACTGCTAACGTAACGGTCTCTCTGTAGCAGCAGTGTCTGGGTTACGGTTAGAGGAGGTGTCACTGCTAACGTAACGGTCTCTCTGTAGGAGCAGTGTCTGGGTTACGGTTAGAGGAGGTGCCACTGCTAACGTAATGGTCTCTCTGTAGGAGCAGTGTCTGGGTTACTGTTGGAGGAGGTGTCACTGCTAACGTAACGGTCTCTCTGTAGGAGCAGTGTCTGGGTTACGGTTAGAGGAGGTGTCACTGCTAACGTAATGGTCTCTCTGTAGGAGCAGTGTCTGGGTTACGGGTAGAGGAGTTGTCACTGCTAACGTAATGGTCTCACTGTAGGAGCAGTGTCTGGGTTACGGTTAGAGGAGGTGTCACTGCTAACGTACTGGTCTCTCTGTAGCAGCAGTGTCTGGGTTACGGTTAGACGAGGTGTCACTGCTAACGTAATGGTCTCTCTGTACCAGCAGTGTCTGGGTTACCGTTAGAGGAGGTGTCACTGCTAACGTAATGGTCTCTCTGTAGGAGCAGTGTCTGGGTTACGGTTAGAGGAGGTGTCACTGCTAACGTAATGGTCTCTCTGTAGGAGCAGTGTCTGGGTTACAGTTAGAGGAGGTGTCACTGCTAACGTAACGGTCTCTCTGTAGCAGCAGTGTCTGGGTTACGGTTAGAGGAGGTGTCACTGCTAACGTAACGGTCTCTCTGTAGCAGCAGTGTCTGGGTTACGGTTAGAGGAGGTGTCACTGCTAAAGTAACGGTCTCTCTGTAGCAGCAGTGTCTGGGTTACGGTTAGAGGAGGTGTCACTGCTAAAGTAACGGTCTCTCTGCAGCCGCAGTGTCTGGGTTGCGGTTAGACGAGGTGTCACTGCTAACGTAACGGTCTCTCTGTAGGAGCAGTGTCTGGGTTACGGTTAGACGAGGTGTCACTGCTAACGTAACGGTCTCTCTGTAGGAGCAGTGTCTGGGTTACGGTTAGACGAGGTGTCACTGCTAATGTAACGGTCTCTCTGTAGGAGCCGTGCCTGGGTTACGGTTAGACGAGGTGTCACTGCTAATGTAACGGTCTCTCTGTAGGAGCAGTGTCTGGGTTACGGTTAACGAGGTGTCACTGCTAACGTAACGGTCTCTCTGTAGGAGCAGTGTCTGGGTTACGGTTAGAGGAGGTGTCACTGCTAACGTAACGGTCTCTCTGTAGCAGCAGTGTCTGGGTTACGGTTAGAGGAGGTGTCACTGCTAACGTAACGGTCTCTCTGTAGGAGCAGTGTCTGGGTTACGGTTAGAGGAGGTGTCACTGCTAAGTTAACTGTCTCTCTGTAGGAGCAGTGTCTGGGTTACGGTTAGAGGAGGTGTCACTGCTAACGTAATGGTCTCTCTGTAGGAGCAGTGTCTGGGTAACGGTTAGACGAGGTGTCACTGCTAATGTAACGGTCTCTCTGTAGGAGCAGTGTCTGGGTTACGGTTAACGAGGTGTCACTGCTAACGTAACGGTCTCTCTGTAGGAGCAGTGTCTGTGTTACGGTTAGAGGAGGTGTCACTGCTAACGTAACGGTCTCTCTGTAGCAGCAGTGTCTGGGTTACGGTTAGAGGAGGTGTCACTGCTAACGTAACGGTCTCTCTGTAGGAGCAGTGTCTGGGTTACGGTTAGAGGAGGTGTCACTGCTAACGTAACGGTCTCTCTGTAGGAGCAGTGTCTGGGTTACGGTTAGAGGAGGTGTCACTGCTAACGTAACGGTCTCTCTGTAGGAGCAGTGTCTGGGTTACGGTTAGAGGAGGTGTCACTGCTAACGTAACGGTCTCTCTGTAGCAGCAGTGTCTGGGTTACGGTTAGAGGAGGTGTCACTGCTAACGTAACGGTCTCTCTGTAGGAGCAGTGTCTGGGTTACGGTTAGAGGAGGTGTCACTGCTAACGTAACGGTCTCTCTGTAGGAGCAGTGTCTGGGTTACGGTTAGAGGAGGTGTCACTGCTAAGTTAACTGTCTCTCTGTAGGAGCAGTGTCTGGGTTACGGTTAGAGGAGGTGTCACTGCTAACGTAACGGTCTCTCTGTAGGAGCAGTGTCTGGGTTACGGTTAGAGGAGGTGTCACTGCTAACGTAACGGTCTCTCTGTAGGAGCAGTGTCTGGATTACGGTTAGAGGAGGTGTCACTGCTAACGTAATGGTCTCTCTGTAGGAGCAGTGTCTGGGTTACGGTTAGAGGAGGTGTCACTGCTAACGTAACGGTCTCTCTGTAGGAGCAGTGTGTGGGTTACGGTTAGAGGAGGTGTCACTGCTAATGTAATGGTCTCTCTGTAGCAGCAGTGTCTGGGTTACGGTTAGAGGAGGTGTCACTGCTAACGTAACGGTCTCTCTGTAGGAGCAGTGTCTGGGTTACGGTTAGACGAGGTGTCACTGCTAACGTAATGGTCTCTCTGTAGGAGCAGTGTCTGGGTTACGGTTAGAGGAGGTGTCACTGCTAACGTAAAGGTCTCTCTGTAGGAGCAGTGTCTGGGTTACGGTTAGAGGAGGTGTCACTGCTCACGTAACGGTCTCTCTGTAGCAGCAGTGTCTGGGTTACGGTTAGAGGAGGTGTCACTGCTAACGTAACAGTCTCTCTGTAGGAGCAGTGTCTGGGTTACGGTTAGAGGAGGTGTCACTGCTAACGTAACGGTCTCTCTGTAGCAGCAGTGTCTTGGTTACGGTTAGAGGAGGTGTCACTGCTAACGTAAGGGTCTCTCTGTAGCAGCAATGTCTGGGTTACGGTTAGAGGAGATGTCACTGCTAACGTAACGGTCTCTCTGTAGCAGCAGTGTCTGGGTTACGGTTAGAGGAGGTGTCACTGCTAACGTAACGGTCTCTCTGTAGGAGCAGTGTCTGGGTTACGGTTAGAGGAGGTGCCACTGCTAACGTAATGGTCTCTCTGTAGGAGCAGTGTCTGGGTTACTGTTGGAGGAGGTGTCACTGCTAACGTAACGGTCTCTCTGTAGGAGCAGTGTCTGGGTTACGGTTAGAGGAGGTGTCACTGCTAACGTAATGGTCTCTCTGTAGGAGCAGTGTCTGGGTTACGGTTAGAGGAGGTGTCACTGCTAACGTAATGGTCTCACTGTAGGAGCAGTGTCTGGGTTACGGTTAGAGGAGGTGTCACTGCTAACGTAATGGTCTCTCTGTAGCAGCAGTGTCTGGGTTACGGTTAGACGAGGTGTCACTGCTAACGTAATGGTCTCTCTGTACCAGCAGTGTCTGGGTTACGGTTAGAGGAGGTGTCACTGCTAACGTAATGGTCTCTCTGTAGGAGCAGTGTCTGGGTTACGGTTAGAGGAGGTGTCACTGCTAACGTAATGGTCTCTCTGTAGGAGCAGTGTCTGGGTTACAGTTAGAGGAGGTGTCACTGCTAACGTAACGGTCTCTCTGTAGCAGCAGTGTCTGGGTTACGGTTAGAGGAGGTGTCACTGCTAACGTAACGGTCTCTCTGTAGCAGCAGTGTCTGGGTTACGGTTAGAGGAGGTGTCACTGCTAAAGTAACGGTCTCTCTGCAGCAGCAGTGTCTGGGTTGCGGTTAGATGAGGTGTCACTGCTAACGTAACGGTCTCTCTGTAGGAGCAGTGTCTGGGTTACGGTTAGACGAGGTGTCACTGCTAACGTAACGGTCTCTCTGTAGGAGCAGTGTCTGGATTACGGTTAGAGGAAGTGTCACTGCTAACGTAATGGTCTCTCTGTAGGAGCAGTGTCTGGGTTACGGTTAGAGGAGGTGTCACTGCTAACGTAACGGTCTCTCTGTAGGAGCAGTGTCTGGGTTACGGTTAGAGGAGGTGTCACTGCTAATGTAACGGTCTCTCTGTAGGAGCAGTGTCTGGGTTACGGTTAGACGAGGTGTCACTGCTAATGTAACGGTCTCTCTGTAGGAGCAGTGTCTGGGTTACGGTTAACGAGGTGTCACTGCTAACGTAACGGTCTCTCTGTAGGAGCAGTGTCTGGGTTACGGTTAGAGGAGGTGTCACTGCTGACGTAACGGTCTCTCTGTAGGAGCAGTGTCTGTGTTACGGTTAGAGGAGGTGTCACTGCTAACGTAACGGTCTCTCTGTAGCAGCAGTGTCTGGGTTACGGTTAGAGGAGGTGTCACTGCTAACGTAACGGTCTCCCTGTAGGAGCAGTGTCTGGGTTACGGTTAGAGGAGGTGTCACTGCTAACGTAACGGTCTCTCTGTAGGAGCAGTGTCTGGGTTACGGTTAGAGGAGGTGTCACTGCTAAGTTAACTGTCTCTCTGTAGGAGCAGTGTCTGGGTTACGGTTAGAGGAGGTGTCACTGCTAACGTAATGGTCTCTCTGTAGGAGCAGTGTCTCGGTTACGGTTAGAGGAGGTGTCACTGCTAACGTAACGGTCTCTCTGTAGGAGCAGTGTCTGGGTTACGGTTAGAGGAGGTGTCACTGCTAACGTAATGGTCTCTCTGTAGGAGCAGTGTCTGGATTACGGTTAGAGGAGGTGTCACTGCTAACGTAACGGTCTCTCTGTAGGATCAGTGTCTGGGTTACGGTTGGAGGAGGTGTCACTGCTAACGTAATGGTCTCTCTGTAGGAGCAGTGTCTGGGTTACGGTTGGAGGAGGTGTCACTGCTAACGTAATGGTCTCTCTGTAGGAGCAGTGTCTGGGTTACGGTTAGAGGAGGTGTCACTGCTAACGTAATGGTCTCTCTGTAGGAGCAGTGTCCGGGTTACGGTTAGACGAGGTGTCACTGCTAACGTAACGGTCTCTCTGTAGGAGCAGTGTCTGGGTTACTGTTAGAGGAGGTGTCACTGCTAACGTAACGGTTTCTCTGTAGCAGCAGTGTCTGGGTTACGGTTGGAGGAGGTGTCACTGCTAACGTAATGGTCTCTCTGTAGGAGCACTGCCTGGGTTACGGTTAGAGGAGGTGTCACTGCTAACGTAATGGTCTCTCTGTAGGAGCAGTGTCTGGGTTACGGTTGGAGGAGGTGTCACTGCTAACGTAAAGGTCTCTCTGTAGGAGCAGTGTCTGGGTTACGGTTAGAGGAGGTGTCACTGCTCACGTAACGGTCTCTCTGTAGCAGCAGTGTCTGGGTTACGGTTAGAGGAGGTGTCACTGCTAACGTAACGGTCTCTCTGTAGCAGCAGTGTCTGGGTTACGGTTAGAGGAGGTGTCACTGCTAACGTAAGGGTCTCTCTGTAGCAGCAATGTCTGGGTTACGGTTAGAGGAGGTGTCACTGCTAACGTAACGGTCTCTCTGTAGCAGCAGTGTCTGGGTTACGGTTAGGGGAGGTGTCACTGCTAACGTAACGGTCTCTCTGTAGGAGCAGTGTCTGGGTTACGGTTAGAGGAGGTGCCACTGCTAACGTAATGGTCTCTCTGTAGGAGCAGTGTCTGGGTTACTGTTGGAGGAGGTGTCACTGCTAACGTAATGGTCTCTCTGTAGGAGCAGTGTCTGGGTTACGGTTAGAGGAGGTGTCACTGCTAACGTAATGGTCTCTCTGTAGGAGCAGTGTCTGGGTTACTGTTGGAGGAGGTGTCACTGCTAACGTAACGGTCTCTCTGTAGGAGCAGTGTCTGGGTTACGGTTAGAGGAGGTGTCACTGCTAACGTAATGGTCTCTCTGTAGGAGCAGTGTCTGGGTTACGGTTAGAGGAGGTGTCAATGCTAACGTAATGGTCTCTTTGTAGCAGCAGTGTCTGGGTTACGGTTAGAGGAGGTGTCACTGCTAACGTAATGGTCTCTCTGTAGCAGCAGTGTCTGGGTTACGGTTAGAGGAGGTGTCACTGCTAACGTAACGGTCTCTCTGTAGCAGCAGTGTCTGGGTTACGGTTAGAGGAGGTGTCACTGCTAACGTAACGGTCTCTCTTTAGGAGCAGTGTCTGGGTTACGGTTAGAGGAGGTGTCACTGCTAACGTAACGGTCTCTCTGTAGGAGCAGTGTCTTGGTTACGGTTAGAGGAGGTGTCACTGCTAACGTAACGGTCTCTCTGTAGGAGCAGTGTCTGGGTTACGGTTAGAGGAGGTGTCACTGCTAACGTAACGGTCTCTCTGTAGGAGCAGTGTCTGGATTACGGTTAGAGGAGGTGTCACTGCTAACGTAAGGGTCTCTCTGTAGCAGCAATGTCTGGGTTACGGTTAGAGGAGGTGTCACTGCTAACGTAACGGTCTCTCTGTGGCAGCAGTGTCTGGGTTACGGTTAGAGGAGGTGTCACTGCTAACGTAACGGTCTCTCTGTAGCAGCAGTGTCTGGGTTACGGTTAGAGGAGGTGTCACTGCTAACGTAACGGTCTCTCTGTAGGAGCAGTGTCTGGGTTACGGTTAGAGGAGGTGCCACTGCTAACGTAATGGTCTCTCTGTAGGAGCAGTGTCTGGGTTACTGTTGGAGGAGGTGTCACTGCTAACGTAATGGTCTCTGTGTAGGAGCAGTGTCTGGGTTACCGTTAGACGAGGTGTCACTGCTAACGTAATGGTCTCTCTGTAGGAGCAGTGTCTGGGTTACCGTTAGACGAGGTGTCACTGCTAACGTAATGGTCTCTCTGTATGAGCAGTGTCTGGGTTACGGATAGAGGAGGTGTCACTGCTAACGTAATGGTCTCTCTGTAGGAGCAGTGTCTGGGTTACGGTTAGAGGAGGTGTCACTGCTAACGTAACGGTCTCTCTTTAGGAGCAGTGTCTGGGTTACGGTTAGAGGAGGTGTCACTGCTAACGTAACGGTCTCTCTGTAGGAGCAGTGTCTTGGTTACGGTTAGAGGAGGTGTCACTGCTAACGTAACGGTCTCTCTGTAGGAGCAGTGTCTGGGTTACGGTTAGAGGAGGTGTCACTGCTAACGTAACGGTCTCTCTGTAGGAGCAGTGTCTGGATTACGGTTAGAGGAGGTGTCACTGCTAACGTAAGGGTCTCTCTGTAGCAGCAATGTCTGGGTTACGGTTAGAGGAGGTGTCACTGCTAACGTAACGGTCTCTCTGTGGCAGCAGTGTCTGGGTTACGGTTAGAGGAGGTGTCACTGCTAACGTAACGGTCTCTCTGTAGCAGCAGTGTCTGGGTTACGGTTAGAGGAGGTGTCACTGCTAACGTAACGGTCTCTCTGTAGGAGCAGTGTCTGGGTTACGGTTAGAGGAGGTGCCACTGCTAACGTAATGGTCTCTCTGTAGGAGCAGTGTCTGGGTTACTGTTGGAGGAGGTGTCACTGCTAACGTAATGGTCTCTGTGTAGGAGCAGTGTCTGGGTTACCGTTAGACGAGGTGTCACTGCTAACGTAATGGTCTCTCTGTAGGAGCAGTGTCTGGGTTACCGTTAGACGAGGTGTCACTGCTAACGTAATGGTCTCTCTGTATGAGCAGTGTCTGGGTTACGGATAGAGGAGGTGTCACTGCTAACGTAATGGTCTCTCTGTAGGAGCAGTGTCTGGGTTACGGTTAGAGGAGGTGTCAATGCTAACACAACGGTCTCTCTGTAGCAACAGTGTCTGGGTTACGGTTAGAGGAGGTGTCACTGCTAACGTAATGGTCTCTGTGTAGCAGCAGTGTCTGGGTTACGGTTAGACGAGGTGTCACTGCTAACGTAATGGTCTCTCTGTAGGAGCAGTGTCTGGGTTACGGTTAGAGGAGGTGTCAATGCTAACGTAACGGTCTCTCTGTAGCAGCAGTGTCCGGGTTACGGTTAGAGCAGGTGTCACTGCTAACGTAATGGTCTCTCTGTAGCAGCAGTGTCTGGGTTACGGTTAGAGGAGGTGTCACTGCTAACGTAACGGTCTCTCTGTAGGAGCAGTGTCTGGGTTACGGTTAGAGGAGGTGTCACTGCTAACGTAACGGTCTCTCTGTAGGAGCAGTGTCTTGGTTACGGTTAGAGGAGGTCTCACTGCTAACGTAACGGTCTCTCTGTAGGAGCAGTGTCTGGGTTACGGTTAGAGGAGGTGTCACTGCTAACGTAATGGTCTCTCTGTAGGAGCAGTGTCTGGATTACGGTTAGAGGAGGTGTCACTGCTAACGTAACGGTCTCTCTGTAGGAGCAGTGTCTGGGTTACGGTTGGAGGAGGTGTCACTGCTAACGTAATGGTCTCTCTGTAGGAGCAGTGTCTGGGTTACGGTTGGAGGAGGTGTCACTGCTAACGTAATGGTCTCTCTGTAGGAGCAGTGTCTGGGTTACGGTTAGAGGAGGTGTCACTGCTAACGTAATGGTCTCTCTGTAGGAGCAGTGTCTGGGTTATGGTTAGAGGAGGTGTCACTGCTAACGTAAAGGTCTCTCTGTAGGAGCAGTGTCTGGGTTACGGTTAGAGGAGGTGTCACTGCTAACGTAACGGTCTCTCTGTAGCAGCAGTGTCTGGGTTACGGTTAGAGGAGGTGTCACTGCTAACGTAACGGTCTCTCTGCAGCAGCAGTGTCTGGGTTGCGGTTAGACGAGGTGTCACTGCTAACGTAACGGTCTCTCTGTAGGAGCAGTGTCTGGGTTACGGTTAGACGAGGTGTCACTGCTAACGTAACGGTCTCTCTGTAGGAGCAGTGTCTGGGTTACGGTTAGACGAGGTGTCACTGCTAATGTAACGGTCTCTCTGTAGGAGCAGTGTCTGGGTTACGGTTAGACGAGGTGTCACTGCTAATGTAACGGTCTCTCTGTAGGAGCAGTGTCTGGGTTACGGTTAACGAGGTGTCACTGCTAACGTAACGGTCTCTCTGTAGGAGCAGTGTCTGGGTTACGGTTAGAGGAGGTGTCACTGCTGACGTAACGGTCTCTCTGTAGGAGCAGTGTCTGTGTTACGGTTAGAGGAGGTGTCACTGCTAACGTAACGGTCTCTCTGTAGCAGCAGTGTCTGGGTTACGGTTAGAGGAGGTGTCACTGCTAACGTAACGGTCTCTCTGTAGGAGCAGTGTCTGGGTTACGGTTAGAGGAGGTGTCACTGCTAACGTAACGGTCTCTCTGTAGGAGCAGTGTCTGGGTTACGGTTAGAGGAGGTGTCACTGCTAAGTTAACTGTCTCTCTGTAGGAGCAGTGTCTGGGTTACGGTTAGAGGAGGTGTCACTGCTAACGTAATGGTCTCTCTGTAGGAGCAGTGTCTCGGTTACGGTTAGAGGAGGTGTCACTGCTAACGTAACGGTCTCTCTGTAGGAGCAGTGTCTGGGTTACGGTTAGAGGAGGTGTCACTGCTAACGTAATGGTCTCTCTGTAGGAGCAGTGTCTGGATTACGGTTAGAGGAGGTGTCACTGCTAACGTAACGGTCTCTCTGTAGGATCAGTGTCTGGGTTACGGTTGGAGGAGGTGTCACTGCTAACGTAATGGTCTCTCTGTAGGAGCAGTGTCTGGGTTACGGTTGGAGGAGGTGTCACTGCTAACGTAATGGTCTCTCTGTAGGAGCAGTGTCTGGGTTACGGTTAGAGGAGGTGTCACTGCTAACGTAATGGTCTCTCTGTAGGAGCAGTGTCTGGGTTACGGTTGGAGGAGGTGTCACTGCTAACGTAATGGTCTCTCTGTAGGAGCACTGCCTGGGTTACGGTTAGAGGAGGTGTCACTGCTAACGTAATGGTCTCTCTGTAGGAGCAGTGTCTGGGTTACGGTTGGAGGAGGTGTCACTGCTAACGTAATGGTCTCTCTGTAGGAGCACTGCCTGGGTTACGGTTAGAGGAGGTGTCACTGCTAACGTAATGGTCTCTCTGTAGGAGCAGTGTCTGGGTTACGGTTGGAGGAGGTGTCACTGCTAACGTAATGGTCTCTCTGTAGGAGCAGTGTCTGGGTTACGGTTAGAGGAGGTGTCACTGCTAACGTAACGGTCTCTCTGTGGCAGCAGTGTCTGGGTTACGGTTAGACGAGGTGTCACTGCTTATGTAATGGTCTCTCTGTAGCAGCAGTGTCTGGGTTACGGTTAGAGGAGGTGTCACTGCTGACGTAAAGGTCTCTCTGTAGGAGCAGTGTCTGGGTTACGGTTAGAGGAGGTGTCACTGCTCACGTAACGGTCTCACTGTAGCAGCAGTGTCTGGGTTACGGTTAGAGGAGGTGTCACTGCTAACGTAACGGTCTCTCTGTAGCAGCAGTGTCTGGGTTACGGTTAGAGGAGGTGTCACTGCTAACGTAAGGGTCTCTCTGTAGCAGCAATGTCTGGGTTACGGTTAGAGGAGGTGTCACTGCTAACGTAACGGTCTCTCTGTAGCAGCAGTGTCTGGGTTACGGTTAGAGGAGGTGTCACTGCTAACGTAACGGTCTCTCTGTAGGAGCAGTGTCTGGGTTACGGTTAGAGGAGGTGCCACTGCTAACGTAATGGTCTCTCTGTAGGAGCAGTGTCTGGGTTACTGTTGGAGGAGGTGTCACTGCTAACGTAATGGTCTCTCTGTAGGAGCAGTGTCTGGGTTACGGTTAGAGGAGGTGTCACTGCTAACGTAATGGTCTCTCTGTAGGAGCAGTGTCTGGGTTACTGTTGGAGGAGGTGTCACTGCTAACGTAACGGTCTCTCTGTAGGAGCAGTGTCTGGGTTACGGTTAGAGGAGGTGTCACTGCTAACGTAATGGTCTCTCTGTAGGAGCAGTGTCTGGGTTACGGTTAGAGGAGGTGTCAATGCTAACGTAATGGTCTCTTTGTAGCAGCAGTGTCTGGGTTACGGTTAGACGAGGTGTCACTGCTAACGTAACGGTCTCTCTGTAGGAGCAGTGTCTTGGTTACGGTTAGAGGAGGTGTCACTGCTAACGTAACGGTCTCTCTGTAGGAGCAGTGTCTGGGTTACGGTTAGAGGAGGTGTCACTGCTAACGTAACGGTCTCTCTGTAGGAGCAGTGTCTTGGTTACGGTTAGAGGAGGTGTCACTGCTAACGTAACGGTCTCTCTGTAGGAGCAGTGTCTGGGTTACGGTTAGAGGAGGTGTCACTGCTAACGTAACGGTCTCTCTGTAGGAGCAGTGTCTTGGTTACGGTTAGAGGAGGTGTCACTGCTAACGTAACGGTCTCTCTGTAGGAGCAGTGTCTGGGTTACGGTTAGAGGAGGTGTCACTGCTAACGTAATGGTCTCTCTGTAGGAGCAGTGTCTGGATTACGGTTAGAGGAGGTGTCACTGCTAACGTAACGGTCTCTCTGTAGGAGCAGTGTCTGGATTACGGTTAGAGGAGGTGTCACTGCTAACGTAAGGGTCTCTCTGTAGCAGCAATGTCTGGGTTACGGTTAGAGGAGGTGTCACTGCTAACGTAACGGTCTCTCTGTGGCAGCAGTGTCTGGGTTACGGTTAGAGGAGGTGTCACTGCTAACGTAACGGTCTCTCTGTAGCAGCAGTGTCTGGGTTACGGTTAGAGGAGGTGTCACTGCTAACGTAACGGTCTCTCTGTAGGAGCAGTGTCTGGGTTACGGTTAGAGGAGGTGCCACTGCTAACGTAATGGTCTCTCTGTAGGAGCAGTGTCTGGGTTACTGTTGGAGGAGGTGTCACTGCTAACGTAATGGTCTCTGTGTAGGAGCAGTGTCTGGGTTACCGTTAGACGAGGTGTCACTGCTAACGTAATGGTCTCTCTGTATGAGCAGTGTCTGGGTTACGGATAGAGGAGGTGTCACTGCTAACGTAATGGTCTCTCTGTAGGAGCAGTGTCTGGGTTACGGTTAGAGGAGGTGTCAATGCTAACACAACGGTCTCTGTGTAGCAGCAGTGTCTGGGTTACGGTTAGAGGAGGTGTCACTGCTAACGTAATGGTCTCTCTGTAGCAGCAGTGTCTGGGTTACGGTTAGAGGAGGTGTCACTGCTAACGTAATGGTCTCTCTGTAGCAGCAGTGTCTGGGTTACGGTTAGAGGAGGTGTCACTGCTAACGTAACGGTCTCTCTGTAGGAGCAGTGTCTGGGTTACGGTTAGAGGAGGTGTCACTGCTAACGTAACGGTCTCTCTGTAGGAGCAGTGTCTTGGTTACGGTTAGAGGAGGTCTCACTGCTAACGTAACGGTCTCTCTGTAGGAGCAGTGTCTGGGTTACGGTTAGAGGAGGTGTCACTGCTAACGTAAAGGTCTCTCTATAGGAGCAGTGTCTGGATTACGGTTAGAGGAGGTGTCACTGCTAACGTAACGGTCTCTCTGTAGGAGCACTGTCTGGGTTACGGTTGGAGGAGGTGTCACTGCTAACGTAATGGTCTCTCTGTAGGAGCAGTGTCTGGGTTACGGTTGGAGGAGGTGTCACTGCTAACGTAATGGTCTCTCTGTAGGAGCAGTGTCTGGGTTACGGTTAGAGGAGGTGTCACTGCTAACGTAATGGTCTCTCTGTAGGAGCAGTGTCTGGGTTATGGTTAGAGGAGGTGTCACTGCTAACGTAAAGGTCTCTCTGTAGGAGCAGTGTCTGGGTTACGGTTAGAGGAGGTGTCACTGCTAACGTAACGGTCTCTCTGTAGGAGCAGTGTCTGGGTTACGGTTAGAGGAGATGTCACTGCTAAAGCAATGGTCTCTCTGTAGGAGCAGTGTCTGGGTTACGGTTAGAGGAGGTGTCACTGCTAACGTAACGGTCTCTCTGTAGGAGCAGTGTCTGGGTTACGGTTAGACGAGGTGTCACTGCTAACGTAACGGTCTCTCTGTAGGAGCAGTGTCTGGGTTACGGTTAGAGGAGGTGTCACTGCTAACGTAATGGTCTCTCTGTAGCAGCAGTGTCTGGGTTACGGTTAGAGGAGGTGTCACTGCTCACGTAACGGTCTCTCTGTAGCAGCAGTGTCTGGGTTACGGTTAGAGGAGGTGTCACTGCTAACGTAACGGTCTCTCTGTAGGAGCAGTGTCTGGGTTACGGTTAGAGGAGGTGTCACTGCTAACGTAACGGTCTCTCTGTAGGAGCAGTGTCTGGGTTACGGTTAGAGGAGGTGTCACTGCTAACGTAACGGTCTCTATGTGGCAGCAGAAGCTGGGTTACGGTTAGAGGAGGTGTCACTGCTAACGTAACGGTCTCTCTGTAGCAGCAGTGTCTGGGTTACGGTTAGAGGAGGTGTCACTGCTAACGTAACGGTCTCTCTGTAGGAGCAGTGTCTGGGTTACGGTTAGAGGAGGTGTCACTGCTAACGTAATGGTCTCTCTGTAGGAGCAGTGTCTGGATTACGGTTAGAGGAGGTGTCACTGCTAACGTAACGGTCTCTCTGTAGGAGCAGTGTCTGGGTTACGGTTGGAGGAGGTGTCACTGCTAACGCAATGGTCTCTCTGTAGGAGCAGTGTCTGGGTTACGGTTAGAGGAGGTGTCACTGCTAACGTAACGGTCTCTCTGTAGGAGCAGTGTCTGGGTTACGGTTAGAGGAGGTGTCACTGCTAACGTAATGGTCTCTCTGTAGCAGCAGTGTCTGGGTTACGGTTAGAGGAGGTGTCACTGCTAACGTAACGGTCTCTCTGTAGCAGCAGTGTCTGGGTTACGGTTAGAGGAGGTGTCACTGCTAACGTAACGGTCTCTCTGTAGCAGCAGTGTCTGGGTTACGGTTAGAGGAGGTGTCACTGCTAACGTAACGGTCTCTCTGTAGCAGCAGTGTCTGGGTTACGGTTAGAGGAGGTGTCACTGCTAACGTAACGGTCTCTCTGTAGCAGCAGTGTCTGGGTTACGGTTAGAGAAGGTGTCACTGCTAACGTAACGGTCTCTCTGTAGCAGCAGTGTCTGGGTTACGGTTAGAGGAGGTGTCACTGCTAACGTAACGGTCTCTATGTGGCAGCAGTGTCTGGGTTACGGTTAGAGGAGGTGTCACTGCTAACGTAACGGTCTCTCTGTAGCAGCAGTGTCTGGGTTACGGTTAGAGGAGGTGTCACTGCAAACGTAACGGTCTCTCTGTAGGAGCAGTGTCTGGGTTACGGTTAGAGGAGGTGCCACTGCTAACGTAATGGTCTCTCTGTAGGAGCAGTGTCTAGGTTACTGTTGGAGGAGGTGTCACTGCTAACGTAATGGTCTCTCTGTAGGAGCAGTGTCTGGGTTACGGTTAGAGGAGGTGTCACTGCTAACGTAATGGTCTCTCTGTAGGAGCAGTGTCTGGGTTACGGTTAGAGGAGGTGTCACTGCTAACGTAATGGTCTCTCTATAGGAGCAGTGTCTGGGTTACGGTTAGAGGAGGTGCCACTGCTAACGTAATGGTCTCTCTGTAGGAGCAGTGTCTAGGTTACTGTTGGAGGAGGTGTCACTGCTAACGTAATGGTCTCTCTGTAGGAGCAGTGTCTGGGTTACGGTTAGAGGAGGTGTCACTGCTAACGTAAAGGTCTCTCTGTAGGAGCAGTGTCTGGGTTACGGTTAGAGGAGGTGTCACTGCTAACGTAACGGTCTCTCTGTAGGAGCAGTGTCTTGGTTACGGTTAGAGGAGGTGTCACTGCTAACGTAACGGTCTCTCTGTAGGAGCAGTGTCTTGGTTACGGTTAGAGGAGGTGTCACTGCTAACGTAACGGTCTCTCTGTAGGAGCAGTGTCTGGGTTACGGTTAGAGGAGGTGTCACTGCTAACGTAACGGTCTCTCTGTAGGAGCAGTGTCTGGATTACGGTTAGAGGAGGTGTCACTGCTAACGTAAGGGTCTCTCTGTAGCAGCAATGTCTGGGTTACGGTTAGAGGAGGTGTCACTGCTAACGTAACGGTCTCTCTGTGGCAGCAGTGTCTGGGTTACGGTTAGAGGAGGTGTCACTGCTAACGTAACGGTCTCTCTGTAGGAGCAGTGTCTGGGTTACGGTTAGAGGAGGTGCCACTGCTAACGTAACGGTCTCTCTGTAGGAGCAGTGTCTGGGTTACTGTTGGAGGAGGTGTCACTGCTAACGTAATGGTCTCTGTGTAGGAGCAGTGTCTGGGTTACCGTTAGACGAGGTGTCACTGCTAACGTAATGGTCTCTCTGTAGGAGCAGTGTCTGGGTTACCGTTAGACGAGGTGTCACTGCTAACGTAATGGTCTCTCTGTATGAGCAGTGTCTGGGTTACGGATAGAGGAGGTGTCACTGCTAACGTAACGGTCTCTCTGTAGGAGCAGTGTCTTGGTTACGGTTAGAGGAGGTGTCACTGCTAACGTAACGGTCTCTCTGTAGGAGCAGTGTCTTGGTTACGGTTAGAGGAGGTGTCACTGCTAACGTAACGGTCTCTCTGTAGGAGCAGTGTCTGGGTTACGGTTAGAGGAGGTGTCACTGCTAACGTAACGGTCTCTCTGTGGCAGCAGTGTCTGGGTTACGGTTAGAGGAGGTGTCACTGCTAACGTAACGGTCTCTCTGTAGGAGCAGTGTCTGGGTTACGGTTAGAGGAGGTGCCACTGCTAACGTAATGGTCTCTCTGTAGGAGCAGTGTCTGGGTTACTGTTGGAGGAGGTGTCACTGCTAACGTAATGGTCTCTGTGTAGGAGCAGTGTCTGGGTTACCGTTAGACGAGGTGTCACTGCTAACGTAATGGTCTCTCTGTAGGAGCAGTGTCTGGGTTACCGTTAGACGAGGTGTCACTGCTAACGTAATGGTCTCTCTGTATGAGCAGTGTCTGGGTTACGGATAGAGGAGGTGTCACTGCTAACGTAATGGTCTCTCTGTAGGAGCAGTGTCTGGGTTACGGTTAGAGGAGGTGTCAATGCTAACACAACGGTCTCTCTGTAGCAACAGTGTCTGGGTTACGGTTAGAGGAGGTGTCACTGCTAACGTAATGGTCTCTGTGTAGCAGCAGTGTCTGGGTTACGGTTAGACGAGGTGTCACTGCTAACGTAATGGTCTCTCTGTAGGAGCAGTGTCTGGGTTACGGTTAGAGGAGGTGTCAATGCTAACACAACGGTCTCTCTGTAGCAGCAGTGTCTGGGTTACGGTTAGAGCAGGTGTCACTGCTAACGTAATGGTCTCTCTGTAGCAGCAGTGTCTGGGTTACGGTTAGAGGAGGTGTCACTGCTAACGTAACGGTCTCTCTGTAGGAGCAGTGTCTGGGTTACGGTTAGAGGAGGTGTCACTGCTAACGTAACGGTCTCTCTGTAGGAGCAGTGTCTTGGTTACGGTTAGAGGAGGTCTCACTGCTAACGTAACGGTCTCTCTGTAGGAGCAGTGTCTGGGTTACGGTTAGAGGAGGTGTCACTGCTAACGTAATGGTCTCTCTGTAGGAGCAGTGTCTGGATTACGGTTAGAGGAGGTGTCACTGCTAACGTAACGGTCTCTCTGTAGGAGCAGTGTCTGGGTTACGGTTGGAGGAGGTGTCACTGCTAACGTAATGGTCTCTCTGTAGGAGCAGTGTCTGGGTTACGGTTGGAGGAGGTGTCACTGCTAACGTAATGGTCTCTCTGTAGGAGCAGTGTCTGGGTTACGGTTAGAGGAGGTGTCACTGCTAACGTAATGGTCTCTCTGTAGGAGCAGTGTCTGGGTTATGGTTAGAGGAGGTGTCACTGCTAACGTAAAGGTCTCTCTGTAGGAGCAGTGTCTGGGTTACGGTTAGAGGAGGTGTCACTGCTAACGTAACGGTCTCTCTGTAGCAGCAGTGTCTGGGTTACGGTTAGAGGAGGTGTCACTGCTAACGTAACGGTCTCTCTGCAGCAGCAGTGTCTGGGTTGCGGTTAGACGAGGTGTCACTGCTAACGTAACGGTCTCTCTGTAGGAGCAGTGTCTGGGTTACGGTTAGACGAGGTGTCACTGCTAACGTAACGGTCTCTCTGTAGGAGCAGTGTCTGGGTTACGGTTAGACGAGGTGTCACTGCTAATGTAACGGTCTCTCTGTAGGAGCAGTGTCTGGGTTACGGTTAGACGAGGTGTCACTGCTAATGTAACGGTCTCTCTGTAGGAGCAGTGTCTGGGTTACGGTTAACGAGGTGTCACTGCTAACGTAACGGTCTCTCTGTAGGAGCAGTGTCTGGGTTACGGTTAGAGGAGGTGTCACTGCTGACGTAACGGTCTCTCTGTAGGAGCAGTGTCTGTGTTACGGTTAGAGGAGGTGTCACTGCTAACGTAACGGTCTCTCTGTAGCAGCAGTGTCTGGGTTACGGTTAGAGGAGGTGTCACTGCTAACGTAACGGTCTCTCTGTAGGAGCAGTGTCTGGGTTACGGTTAGAGGAGGTGTCACTGCTAACGTAACGGTCTCTCTGTAGGAGCAGTGTCTGGGTTACGGTTAGAGGAGGTGTCACTGCTAAGTTAACTGTCTCTCTGTAGGAGCAGTGTCTGGGTTACGGTTAGAGGAGGTGTCACTGCTAACGTAATGGTCTCTCTGTAGGAGCAGTGTCTCGGTTACGGTTAGAGGAGGTGTCACTGCTAACGTAACGGTCTCTCTGTAGGAGCAGTGTCTGGGTTACGGTTAGAGGAGGTGTCACTGCTAACGTAATGGTCTCTCTGTAGGAGCAGTGTCTGGATTACGGTTAGAGGAGGTGTCACTGCTAACGTAACGGTCTCTCTGTAGGATCAGTGTCTGGGTTACGGTTGGAGGAGGTGTCACTGCTAACGTAATGGTCTCTCTGTAGGAGCAGTGTCTGGGTTACGGTTGGAGGAGGTGTCACTGCTAACGTAATGGTCTCTCTGTAGGAGCAGTGTCTGGGTTACGGTTAGAGGAGGTGTCACTGCTAACGTAATGGTCTCTCTGTAGGAGCAGTGTCTGGGTTACGGTTGGAGGAGGTGTCACTGCTAACGTAATGGTCTCTCTGTAGGAGCACTGCCTGGGTTACGGTTAGAGGAGGTGTCACTGCTAACGTAATGGTCTCTCTGTAGGAGCAGTGTCTGGGTTACGGTTGGAGGAGGTGTCACTGCTAACGTAATGGTCTCTCTGTAGGAGCACTGCCTGGGTTACGGTTAGAGGAGGTGTCACTGCTAACGTAATGGTCTCTCTGTAGGAGCAGTGTCTGGGTTACGGTTGGAGGAGGTGTCACTGCTAACGTAATGGTCTCTCTGTAGGAGCAGTGTCTGGGTTACGGTTAGAGGAGGTGTCACTGCTAACGTAACGGTCTCTCTGTGGCAGCAGTGTCTGGGTTACGGTTAGACGAGGTGTCACTGCTTATGTAATGGTCTCTCTGTAGCAGCAGTGTCTGGGTTACGGTTAGAGGAGGTGTCACTGCTGACGTAAAGGTCTCTCTGTAGGAGCAGTGTCTGGGTTACGGTTAGAGGAGGTGTCACTGCTCACGTAACGGTCTCTCTGTAGCAGCAGTGTCTGGGTTACGGTTAGAGGAGGTGTCACTGCTAACGTAACGGTCTCTCTGTAGCAGCAGTGTCTGGGTTACGGTTAGAGGAGGTGTCACTGCTAACGTAAGGGTCTCTCTGTAGCAGCAATGTCTGGGTTACGGTTAGAGGAGGTGTCACTGCTAACGTAACGGTCTCTCTGTAGCAGCAGTGTCTGGGTTACGGTTAGAGGAGGTGTCACTGCTAACGTAACGGTCTCTCTGTAGGAGCAGTGTCTGGGTTACGGTTAGAGGAGGTGCCACTGCTAACGTAATGGTCTCTCTGTAGGAGCAGTGTCTGGGTTACTGTTGGAGGAGGTGTCACTGCTAACGTAATGGTCTCTCTGTAGGAGCAGTGTCTGGGTTACGGTTAGAGGAGGTGTCACTGCTAACGTAATGGTCTCTCTGTAGGAGCAGTGTCTGGGTTACTGTTGGAGGAGGTGTCACTGCTAACGTAACGGTCTCTCTGTAGGAGCAGTGTCTGGGTTACGGTTAGAGGAGGTGTCACTGCTAACGTAATGGTCTCTCTGTAGGAGCAGTGTCTGGGTTACGGTTAGAGGAGGTGTCAATGCTAACGTAATGGTCTCTTTGTAGCAGCAGTGTCTGGGTTACGGTTAGACGAGGTGTCACTGCTAACGTAACGGTCTCTCTGTAGGAGCAGTGTCTTGGTTACGGTTAGAGGAGGTGTCACTGCTAACGTAACGGTCTCTCTGTAGGAGCAGTGTCTGGGTTACGGTTAGAGGAGGTGTCACTGCTAACGTAACGGTCTCTCTGTAGGAGCAGTGTCTTGGTTACGGTTAGAGGAGGTGTCACTGCTAACGTAACGGTCTCTCTGTAGGAGCAGTGTCTGGGTTACGGTTAGAGGAGGTGTCACTGCTAACGTAACGGTCTCTCTGTAGGAGCAGTGTCTTGGTTACGGTTAGAGGAGGTGTCACTGCTAACGTAACGGTCTCTCTGTAGGAGCAGTGTCTGGGTTACGGTTAGAGGAGGTGTCACTGCTAACGTAATGGTCTCTCTGTAGGAGCAGTGTCTGGATTACGGTTAGAGGAGGTGTCACTGCTAACGTAACGGTCTCTCTGTAGGAGCAGTGTCTGGATTACGGTTAGAGGAGGTGTCACTGCTAACGTAAGGGTCTCTCTGTAGCAGCAATGTCTGGGTTACGGTTAGAGGAGGTGTCACTGCTAACGTAACGGTCTCTCTGTGGCAGCAGTGTCTGGGTTACGGTTAGAGGAGGTGTCACTGCTAACGTAACGGTCTCTCTGTAGCAGCAGTGTCTGGGTTACGGTTAGAGGAGGTGTCACTGCTAACGTAACGGTCTCTCTGTAGGAGCAGTGTCTGGGTTACGGTTAGAGGAGGTGCCACTGCTAACGTAATGGTCTCTCTGTAGGAGCAGTGTCTGGGTTACTGTTGGAGGAGGTGTCACTGCTAACGTAATGGTCTCTGTGTAGGAGCAGTGTCTGGGTTACCGTTAGACGAGGTGTCACTGCTAACGTAATGGTCTCTCTGTATGAGCAGTGTCTGGGTTACGGATAGAGGAGGTGTCACTGCTAACGTAATGGTCTCTCTGTAGGAGCAGTGTCTGGGTTACGGTTAGAGGAGGTGTCAATGCTAACACAACGGTCTCTGTGTAGCAGCAGTGTCTGGGTTACGGTTAGAGGAGGTGTCACTGCTAACGTAATGGTCTCTCTGTAGCAGCAGTGTCTGGGTTACGGTTAGAGGAGGTGTCACTGCTAACGTAATGGTCTCTCTGTAGCAGCAGTGTCTGGGTTACGGTTAGAGGAGGTGTCACTGCTAACGTAACGGTCTCTCTGTAGGAGCAGTGTCTGGGTTACGGTTAGAGGAGGTGTCACTGCTAACGTAACGGTCTCTCTGTAGGAGCAGTGTCTTGGTTACGGTTAGAGGAGGTCTCACTGCTAACGTAACGGTCTCTCTGTAGGAGCAGTGTCTGGGTTACGGTTAGAGGAGGTGTCACTGCTAACGTAAAGGTCTCTCTATAGGAGCAGTGTCTGGATTACGGTTAGAGGAGGTGTCACTGCTAACGTAACGGTCTCTCTGTAGGAGCACTGTCTGGGTTACGGTTGGAGGAGGTGTCACTGCTAACGTAATGGTCTCTCTGTAGGAGCAGTGTCTGGGTTACGGTTGGAGGAGGTGTCACTGCTAACGTAATGGTCTCTCTGTAGGAGCAGTGTCTGGGTTACGGTTAGAGGAGGTGTCACTGCTAACGTAATGGTCTCTCTGTAGGAGCAGTGTCTGGGTTATGGTTAGAGGAGGTGTCACTGCTAACGTAAAGGTCTCTCTGTAGGAGCAGTGTCTGGGTTACGGTTAGAGGAGGTGTCACTGCTAACGTAACGGTCTCTCTGTAGGAGCAGTGTCTGGGTTACGGTTAGAGGAGATGTCACTGCTAAAGCAATGGTCTCTCTGTAGGAGCAGTGTCTGGGTTACGGTTAGAGGAGGTGTCACTGCTAACGTAACGGTCTCTCTGTAGGAGCAGTGTCTGGGTTACGGTTAGACGAGGTGTCACTGCTAACGTAACGGTCTCTCTGTAGGAGCAGTGTCTGGGTTACGGTTAGAGGAGGTGTCACTGCTAACGTAATGGTCTCTCTGTAGCAGCAGTGTCTGGGTTACGGTTAGAGGAGGTGTCACTGCTCACGTAACGGTCTCTCTGTAGCAGCAGTGTCTGGGTTACGGTTAGAGGAGGTGTCACTGCTAACGTAACGGTCTCTCTGTAGGAGCAGTGTCTGGGTTACGGTTAGAGGAGGTGCCACTGCTAACGTAATGGTCTCTCTGTAGGAGCAGTGTCTGGGTTACGGTTAGAGGAGGTGTCACTGCTAACGTAACGGTCTCTCTGTAGGAGCAGTGTCTGGGTTACGGTTAGAGGAGGTGTCACTGCTAACGTAACGGTCTCTATGTGGCAGCAGTAGCTGGGTTACGGTTAGAGGAGGTGTCACTGCTAACGTAACGGTCTCTCTGTAGCAGCAGTGTCTGGGTTACAGTTAGCGGAGGTGTCACTGCTAACGTAACGGTCTCTCTGTAGGAGCAGTGTCTGGGTTACGGTTAGAGGAGGTGTCACTGCTAACGTAATGGTCTCTCTGTAGGAGCAGTGTCTGGGTTACGGTTAGAGGAGGTGTCACTGCTAACGTAACGGTCTCTCTGTAGGAGCAGTGTCTTGGTTACGGTTAGAGGAGGTGTCACTGCTAACGTAACGGTCTCTCTGTAGGAGCAGTGTCTGGGTTACGGTTAGAGGAGGTGTCACTGCTAACGTAACGGTCTCTCTGTAGGAGCAGTGTCTGGATTACGGTTAGAGGAGGTGTCACTGCTAACGTAAGGGTCTCTCTGTAGCAGCAATGTCTGGGTTACGGTTAGAGGAGGTGTCACTGCTAACGTAACGGTCTCTCTGTAGGAGCAGTGTCTGGGTTACCGTTAGAGGAGGTGTCACTGCTAACGTAACGGTCTCTCTGTAGCAGCAGTGTCTGGGTTACGGTTAGAGGAGGTGTCACTGCTAACGTAACGGTCTCTCTGTAGGAGCAGTGTCTGGGTTACGGTTAGAGGAGGTCTCACTGCTAACGTAACGGTCTCTCTGTAGGAGCAGTGTCTGGGTTACGGTTAGAGGAGGTGTCACTGCTAACGTAAAGGTCTCTCTATAGGAGCAGTGTCTGGATTACGGTTAGAGGAGGTGTCACTGCTAACGTAACGGTCTCTCTGTAGGAGCACTGTCTGGGTTACGGTTGGAGGAGGTGTCACTGCTAACGTAATGGTCTCTCTGTAGGAGCAGTGTCTGGGTTACGGTTGGAGGAGGTGTCACTGCTAACGTAATGGTCTCTCTGTAGGAGCAGTGTCTGGGTTACGGTTAGAGGAGGTGTCACTGCTAACGTAATGGTCTCTCTGTAGGAGCAGTGTCTGGGTTATGGTTAGAGGAGGTGTCACTGCTAACGTAAAGGTCTCTCTGTAGGAGCAGTGTCTGGGTTACGGTTAGAGGAGGTGTCACTGCTAACGTAACGGTCTCTCTGTAGGAGCAGTGTCTGGGTTACGGTTAGAGGAGATGTCACTGCTAAAGCAATGGTCTCTCTGTAGGAGCAGTGTCTGGGTTACGGTTAGAGGAGGTGTCACTGCTAACGTAACGGTCTCTCTGTAGGAGCAGTGTCTGGGTTACGGTTAGACGAGGTGTCACTGCTAACGTAACGGTCTCTCTGTAGGAGCAGTGTCTGGGTTACGGTTAGAGGAGGTGTCACTGCTAACGTAATGGTCTCTCTGTAGCAGCAGTGTCTGGGTTACGGTTAGAGGAGGTGTCACTGCTCACGTAACGGTCTCTCTGTAGCAGCAGTGTCTGGGTTACGGTTAGAGGAGGTGTCACTGCTAACGTAACGGTCTCTCTGTAGGAGCAGTGTCTGGGTTACGGTTAGAGGAGGTGCCACTGCTAACGTAATGGTCTCTCTGTAGGAGCAGTGTCTGGGTTACGGTTAGAGGAGGTGTCACTGCTAACGTAACGGTCTCTCTGTAGGAGCAGTGTCTGGGTTACGGTTAGAGGAGGTGTCACTGCTAACGTAACGGTCTCTATGTGGCAGCAGTAGCTGGGTTACGGTTAGAGGAGGTGTCACTGCTAACGTAACGGTCTCTCTGTAGCAGCAGTGTCTGGGTTACAGTTAGCGGAGGTGTCACTGCTAACGTAACGGTCTCTCTGTAGGAGCAGTGTCTGGGTTACGGTTAGAGGAGGTGTCACTGCTAACGTAATGGTCTCTCTGTAGGAGCAGTGTCTGGGTTACGGTTAGAGGAGGTGTCACTGCTAACGTAACGGTCTCTCTGTAGGAGCAGTGTCTTGGTTACGGTTAGAGGAGGTGTCACTGCTAACGTAACGGTCTCTCTGTAGGAGCAGTGTCTTGGTTACGGTTAGAGGAGGTGTCACTGCTAACGTAACGGTCTCTCTGTAGGAGCAGTGTCTGGGTTACGGTTAGAGGAGGTGTCACTGCTAACGTAACGGTCTCTCTGTAGGAGCAGTGTCTGGATTACGGTTAGAGGAGGTGTCACTGCTAACGTAAGGGTCTCTCTGTAGCAGCAATGTCTGGGTTACGGTTAGAGGAGGTGTCACTGCTAACGTAACGGTCTCTCTGTGGCAGCAGTGTCTGGGTTACGGTTAGAGGAGGTGTCACTGCTAACGTAACGGTCTCTCTGTAGCAGCAGTGTCTGGGTTACGGTTAGAGGAGGTGTCACTGCTAACGTAACGGTCTCTCTGTAGGAGCAGTGTCTGGGTTACGGTTAGAGGAGGTGCCACTGCTAACGTAATGGTCTCTCTGTAGGAGCAGTGTCTGGGTTACTGTTGGAGGAGGTGTCACTGCTAACGTAATGGTCTCTGTGTAGGAGCAGTGTCTGGGTTACCGTTAGACGAGGTGTCACTGCTAACGTAATGGTCTCTCTGTAGGAGCAGTGTCTGGGTTACCGTTAGACGAGGTGTCACTGCTAACGTAATGGTCTCTCTGTATGAGCAGTGTCTGGGTTACGGATAGAGGAGGTGTCACTGCTAACGTAATGGTCTCTCTGTAGGAGCAGTGTCTGGGTTACGGTTAGAGGAGGTGTCAATGCTAACACAACGGTCTCTCTGTAGCAACAGTGTCTGGGTTACGGTTAGAGGAGGTGTCACTGCTAACGTAATGGTCTCTCTGTAGGAGCAGTGTCTGGGTTACGGTTAGAGGAGGTGTCAATGCTAACACAACGGTCTCTCTGTAGCAGCAGTGTCCGGGTTACGGTTAGAGCAGGTGTCACTGCTAACGTAATGGTCTCTCTGTAGCAGCAGTGTCTGGGTTACAGTTAGCGGAGGTGTCACTGCTAACGTAACGGTCTCTCTGTAGGAGCAGTGTCTGGGTTACGGTTAGAGGAGGTGTCACTGCTAACGTAATGGTCTCTCTGTAGGAGCAGTGTCTGGGTTACGGTTAGAGGAGGTGTCACTGCTAACGTAACGGTCTCTCTGTAGGAGCAGTGTCTTGGTTACGGTTAGAGGAGGTGTCACTGCTAACGTAACGGTCTCTCTGTAGGAGCAGTGTCTTGGTTACGGTTAGAGGAGGTGTCACTGCTAACGTAACGGTCTCTCTGTAGGAGCAGTGTCTGGGTTACGGTTAGAGGAGGTGTCACTGCTAACGTAACGGTCTCTCTGTAGGAGCAGTGTCTGGATTACGGTTAGAGGAGGTGTCACTGCTAACGTAAGGGTCTCTCTGTAGCAGCAATGTCTGGGTTACGGTTAGAGGAGGTGTCACTGCTAACGTAACGGTCTCTCTGTGGCAGCAGTGTCTGGGTTACGGTTAGAGGAGGTGTCACTGCTAACGTAACGGTCTCTCTGTAGCAGCAGTGTCTGGGTTACGGTTAGAGGAGGTGTCACTGCTAACGTAACGGTCTCTCTGTAGGAGCAGTGTCTGGGTTACGGTTAGAGGAGGTGCCACTGCTAACGTAATGGTCTCTCTGTAGGAGCAGTGTCTGGGTTACTGTTGGAGGAGGTGTCACTGCTAACGTAATGGTCTCTGTGTAGGAGCAGTGTCTGGGTTACCGTTAGACGAGGTGTCACTGCTAACGTAATGGTCTCTCTGTAGGAGCAGTGTCTGGGTTACCGTTAGACGAGGTGTCACTGCTAACGTAATGGTCTCTCTGTATGAGCAGTGTCTGGGTTACGGATAGAGGAGGTGTCACTGCTAACGTAATGGTCTCTCTGTAGGAGCAGTGTCTGGGTTACGGTTAGAGGAGGTGTCAATGCTAACACAACGGTCTCTCTGTAGCAACAGTGTCCGGGTTACGGTTAGAGGAGGTGTCACTGCTAACGTAATGGTCTCTGTGTAGCAGCAGTGTCTGGGTTACGGTTAGAGGAGGTGTCAATGCTAACACAACGGTCTCTCTGTAGCAGCAGTGTCCGGGTTACGGTTAGAGCAGGTGTCACTGCTAACGTAATGGTCTCTCTGTAGCAGCAGTGTCTGGGTTACGGTTAGAGGAGGTGTCACTGCTAACGTAACGGTCTCTCTGTAGGAGCAGTGTCTGGGTTACGGTTAGAGGAGGTGTCACTGCTAACGTAACGGTCTCTGTGTAGCAGCAGTGTCTGGGTTACGGTTAGACGAGGTGTCACTGCTAACGTAATGGTCTCTCTGTAGGAGCAGTGTCTGGGTTACGGTTAGAGGAGGTGTCACTGCTAACGTAATGGTCTCTCTGTAGGAGCAGTGTCTGGATTACGGTTAGAGGAGGTGTCACTGCTAACGTAACGGTCTCTCTGTAGGAGCAGTGTCTGGGTTACTGTTGGAGGAGGTGTCACTGCTAACGTAACGGTCTCTCTGTAGGAGCAGTGTCTGGGTTACGGTTAGAGGAGGTGTCACTGCTAACGTAATGGTCTCTCTGTAGGAGCAGTGTCTGGGTTACGGTTAGAGGAGGTGTCACTGCTAACGTAATGGTCTCTTTGTAGCAGCAGTGTCTGGGTTACGGTTAGACGAGGTGTCACTGCTAACGTAACGGTCTCTCTGTAGGAGCAGTGTCTTGGTTACGGTTAGAGGAGGTGTCACTGCTAACGTAACGGTCTCCCTGTAGGAGCACTGTCTGGGTTACGGTTAGAGGAGGTGTCACTGCTAACGTAACGGTCTCTCTGTAGGAGCAGTGTCTTGGTTACGGTTAGAGGAGGTGTCACTGCTAACGTAACGGTCTCTCTGTAGGAGCAGTGTCTGGGTTACGGTTAGAGGAGGTGTCACTGCTAACGTAACGGTCTCTCTGTAGGAGCAGTGTCTTGGTTACGGTTAGAGGAGGTGTCACTGCTAACGTAACGGTCTCTCTGTAGGAGCAGTGTCTGGGTTACGGTTAGAGGAGGTGTCACTGCTAACGTAATGGTCTCTCTGTAGGAGCAGTGTCTGGGTTACGGTTAGAGGAGGTGTCACTGCTAACGTAACGGTCTCTCTGTAGGAGCAGTGTCTGGATTACGGTTAGAGGAGGTGTCACTGCTAACGTAAGGGTCTCTCTGTAGCAGCAATGTCTGGGTTACGGTTAGAGGAGGTGTCACTGCTAACGTAACGGTCTCTCTGTGGCAGCAGTGTCTGGGTTACGGTTAGAGGAGGTGTCACTGCTAACGTAACGGTCTCTCTGTAGCAGCAGTGTCTGGGTTACGGTTAGAGGAGGTGTCACTGCTAACGTAACGGTCTCTCTGTAGGAGCAGTGTCTGGGTTACGGTTAGAGGAGGTGCCACTGCTAACGTAATGGTCTCTCTGTAGGAGCAGTGTCTGGGTTACTGTTGGAGGAGGTGTCACTGCTAACGTAATGGTCTCTGTGTAGGAGCAGTGTCTGGGTTACCGTTAGACGAGGTGTCACTGCTAACGTAATGGTCTCTCTGTATGAGCAGTGTCTGGGTTACGGATAGAGGAGGTGTCACTGCTAACGTAATGGTCTCTCTGTAGGAGCAGTGTCTGGGTTACGGTTAGAGGAGGTGTCAATGCTAACACAACGGTCTCTGTGTAGCAGCAGTGTCTGGGTTACGGTTAGAGGAGGTGTCACTGCTAACGTAATGGTCTCTCTGTAGCAGCAGTGTCTGGGTTACGGTTAGAGGAGGTGTCACTGCTAACGTAATGGTCTCTCTGTAGCAGCAGTGTCTGGGTTACGGTTAGAGGAGGTGTCACTGCTAACGTAACGGTCTCTCTGTAGGAGCAGTGTCTGGGTTACGGTTAGAGGAGGTGTCACTGCTAACGTAACGGTCTCTCTGTAGGAGCAGTGTCTTGGTTACGGTTAGAGGAGGTCTCACTGCTAACGTAACGGTCTCTCTGTAGGAGCAGTGTCTGGGTTACGGTTAGAGGAGGTGTCACTGCTAACGTAAAGGTCTCTCTATAGGAGCAGTGTCTGGATTACGGTTAGAGGAGGTGTCACTGCTAACGTAACGGTCTCTCTGTAGGAGCAGTGTCTGGGTTACGGTTGGAGGAGGTGTCACTGCTAACGTAACGGTCTCTCTGTAGCAGCAGTGTCTGGGTTACGGTTAGAGGAGGTGTCACTGCTAACGTAACGGTCTCTCTGTAGGAGCAGTGTCTGGGTTACGGTTAGAGGAGGTGTCACTGCTAACGTAACGGTCTCTCTGTAGGAGCAGTGTCTGGGTTACGGTTGGAGGAGGTGTCACTGCTAACGTAATGGTCTCTCTGTAGGAGCAGTGTCTGGGTTACGGTTGGAGGAGGTGTCACTGCTAACGTAATGGTCTCTCTGTAGGAGCAGTGTCTGGGTTACGGTTAGAGGAGGTGTCACTGCTAACGTAATGGTCTCTCTGTAGGAGCAGTGTCTGGGTTATGGTTAGAGGAGGTGTCACTGCTAACGTAAAGGTCTCTCTGTAGGAGCAGTGTCTGGGTTACGGTTAGAGGAGGTGTCACTGCTAACGTAACGGTCTCTCTGTAGGAGCAGTGTCTGGGTTACGGTTAGAGGAGATGTCACTGCTAAAGCAATGGTCTCTCTGTAGGAGCAGTGTCTGGGTTACGGTTAGAGGAGGTGTCACTGCTAACGTAACGGTCTCTCTGTAGGAGCAGTGTCTGGGTTACGGTTAGACGAGGTGTCACTGCTAACGTAACGGTCTCTCTGTAGGAGCAGTGTCTGGGTTACGGTTAGAGGAGGTGTCACTGCTAACGTAATGGTCTCTCTGTAGCAGCAGTGTCTGGGTTACGGTTAGAGGAGGTGTCACTGCTCACGTAACGGTCTCTCTGTAGCAGCAGTGTCTGGGTTACGGTTAGAGGAGGTGTCACTGCTAACGTAACGGTCTCTCTGTAGGAGCAGTGTCTGGGTTACGGTTAGAGGAGGTGCCACTGCTAACGTAATGGTCTCTCTGTAGGAGCAGTGTCTGGGTTACGGTTAGAGGAGGTGTCACTGCTAACGTAACGGTCTCTCTGTAGGAGCAGTGTCTGGGTTACGGTTAGAGGAGGTGTCACTGCTAACGTAACGGTCTCTATGTGGCAGCAGTAGCTGGGTTACGGTTAGAGGAGGTGTCACTGCTAACGTAACGGTCTCTCTGTAGCAGCAGTGTCTGGGTTACAGTTAGCGGAGGTGTCACTGCTAACGTAACGGTCTCTCTGTAGGAGCAGTGTCTGGGTTACGGTTAGACGAGGTGTCACTGCTAACGTAACGGTCTCTCTGTAGCAGCAGTGTCTGGGTTACGGTTAGAGGAGGTGTCAATGCTAACACAACGGTCTCTGTGTAGCAGCAGTGTCTGGGTTACGGTTAGAGGAGGTGTCACTGCTAACGTAATGGTCTCTCTGTAGCAGCAGTGTCTGGGTTACGGTTAGAGGAGGTGTCACTGCTAACGTAATGGTCTCTCTGTAGCAGCAGTGTCTGGGTTACGGTTAGAGGAGGTGTCACTGCTAACGTAACGGTCTCTCTGTGGCAGCAGTGTCTGGGTTACGGTTAGAGGAGGTGTCAATGCTAACACAACGGTCTCTCTGTAGCAGCAGTGTCCGGGTTACGGTTAGAGCAGGTGTCACTGCTAACGTAATGGTCTCTCTGTAGCAGCAGTGTCTGGGTTACGGTTAGAGGAGGTGTCACTGCTAACGTAACGGTCTCTCTGTAGGAGCAGTGTCTGGGTTACGGTTAGAGGAGGTGTCACTGCTAACGTAACGGTCTCTCTGTAGGAGCAGTGTCTTGGTTACGGTTAGAGGAGGTCTCACTGCTAACGTAACGGTCTCTCTGTAGGAGCAGTGTCTGGGTTACGGTTAGAGGAGGTGTCACTGCTAACGTAATGGTCTCTCTGTAGGAGCAGTGTCTGGATTACGGTTAGAGGAGGTGTCACTGCTAACGTAACGGTCTCTCTGTAGGAGCAGTGTCTGGGTTACGGTTGGAGGAGGTGTCACTGCTAACGTAATGGTCTCTCTGTAGGAGCAGTGTCTGGGTTACGGTTGGAGGAGGTGTCACTGCTAACGTAATGGTCTCTCTGTAGGAGCAGTGTCTGGGTTACGGTTAGAGGAGGTGTCACTGCTAACGTAATGGTCTCTCTGTAGGAGCAGTGTCTGGGTTATGGTTAGAGGAGGTGTCACTGCTAACGTAAAGGTCTCTCTGTAGGAGCAGTGTCTGGGTTACGGTTAGAGGAGGTGTCACTGCTAACGTAACGGTCTCTCTGTAGCAGCAGTGTCTGGGTTACGGTTAGAGGAGGTGTCACTGCTAACGTAACGGTCTCTCTGCAGCAGCAGTGTCTGGGTTGCGGTTAGACGAGGTGTCACTGCTAACGTAACGGTCTCTCTGTAGGAGCAGTGTCTGGGTTACGGTTAGACGAGGTGTCACTGCTAACGTAACGGTCTCTCTGTAGGAGCAGTGTCTGGGTTACGGTTAGACGAGGTGTCACTGCTAATGTAACGGTCTCTCTGTAGGAGCAGTGTCTGGGTTACGGTTAGACGAGGTGTCACTGCTAATGTAACGGTCTCTCTGTAGGAGCAGTGTCTGGGTTACGGTTAACGAGGTGTCACTGCTAACGTAACGGTCTCTCTGTAGGAGCAGTGTCTGGGTTACGGTTAGAGGAGGTGTCACTGCTGACGTAACGGTCTCTCTGTAGGAGCAGTGTCTGTGTTACGGTTAGAGGAGGTGTCACTGCTAACGTAACGGTCTCTCTGTAGCAGCAGTGTCTGGGTTACGGTTAGAGGAGGTGTCACTGCTAACGTAACGGTCTCTCTGTAGGAGCAGTGTCTGGGTTACGGTTAGAGGAGGTGTCACTGCTAACGTAACGGTCTCTCTGTAGGAGCAGTGTCTGGGTTACGGTTAGAGGAGGTGTCACTGCTAAGTTAACTGTCTCTCTGTAGGAGCAGTGTCTGGGTTACGGTTAGAGGAGGTGTCACTGCTAACGTAATGGTCTCTCTGTAGGAGCAGTGTCTCGGTTACGGTTAGAGGAGGTGTCACTGCTAACGTAACGGTCTCTCTGTAGGAGCAGTGTCTGGGTTACGGTTAGAGGAGGTGTCACTGCTAACGTAATGGTCTCTCTGTAGGAGCAGTGTCTGGATTACGGTTAGAGGAGGTGTCACTGCTAACGTAACGGTCTCTGTAGGATCAGTGTCTGGGTTACGGTTGGAGGAGGTGTCACTGCTAACGTAATGGTCTCTCTGTAGGAGCAGTGTCTGGGTTACGGTTGGAGGAGGTGTCACTGCTAACGTAATGGTCTCTCTGTAGGAGCAGTGTCTGGGTTACGGTTAGAGGAGGTGTCACTGCTAACGTATTGGTCTCTCTGTAGGAGCAGTGTCTGGGTTACGGTTGGAGGAGGTGTCACTGCTAACGTAATGGTCTCTCTGTAGGAGCACTGCCTGGGTTACGGTTAGAGGAGGTGTCACTGCTAACGTAATGGTCTCTCTGTAGGAGCAGTGTCTGGGTTACGGTTGGAGGAGGTGTCACTGCTAACGTAATGGTCTCTCTGTAGGAGCACTGCCTGGGTTACGGTTAGAGGAGGTGTCACTGCTAACGTAATGGTCTCTCTGTAGGAGCAGTGTCTGGGTTACGGTTGGAGGAGGTGTCACTGCTAACGTAATGGTCTCTCTGTAGGAGCAGTGTCTGGGTTACGGTTAGAGGAGGTGTCACTGCTAACGTAACGGTCTCTCTGTGGCAGCAGTGTCTGGGTTACGGTTAGACGAGGTGTCACTGCTTATGTAATGGTCTCTCTGTAGCAGCAGTGTCTGGGTTACGGTTAGAGGAGGTGTCACTGCTGACGTAAAGGTCTCTCTGTAGGAGCAGTGTCTGGGTTACGGTTAGAGGAGGTGTCACTGCTCACGTAACGGTCTCTCTGTAGCAGCAGTGTCTGGGTTACGGTTAGAGGAGGTGTCACTGCTAACGTAACGGTCTCTCTGTAGCAGCAGTGTCTGGGTTACGGTTAGAGGAGGTGTCACTGCTAACGTAAGGGTCTCTCTGTAGCAGCAATGTCTGGGTTACGGTTAGAGGAGGTGTCACTGCTAACGTAACGGTCTCTCTGTAGCAGCAGTGTCTGGGTTACGGTTAGAGGAGGTGTCACTGCTAACGTAACGGTCTCTCTGTAGGAGCAGTGTCTGGGTTACGGTTAGAGGAGGTGCCACTGCTAACGTAATGGTCTCTCTGTAGGAGCAGTGTCTGGGTTACTGTTGGAGGAGGTGTCACTGCTAACGTAATGGTCTCTCTGTAGGAGCAGTGTCTGGGTTACGGTTAGAGGAGGTGTCACTGCTAACGTAATGGTCTCTCTGTAGGAGCAGTGTCTGGGTTATGGTTAACGAGGTGTCACTGCTAACGTAAAGGTCTCTCTGTAGGAGCAGTGTCTGGGTTACGGTTAACGAGGTGTCACTGCTAACGTAAAGGTCTCTCTGTAGGAGCAGTGTCTGGGTTACGGTTAGAGGAGGTGTCACTGCTAACGTAATGGTCTCTCTGTAGGAGCAGTGTCTGGGTTACGGTTAGAGGAGGTGTCAATGCTAACGTAATGGTCTCTTTGTAGCAGCAGTGTCTGGGTTACGGTTAGACGAGGTGTCACTGCTAACGTAACGGTCTCTCTGTAGGAGCAGTGTCTTGGTTACGGTTAGAGGAGGTGTCACTGCTAACGTAACGGTCTCTCTGTAGGAGCAGTGTCTGGGTTACGGTTAGAGGAGGTGTCACTGCTAACGTAACGGTCTCTCTGTAGGAGCAGTGTCTTGGTTACGGTTAGAGGAGGTGTCACTGCTAACGTAACGGTCTCTCTGTAGGAGCAGTGTCTGGGTTACGGTTAGAGGAGGTGTCACTGCTAACGTAACGGTCTCTCTGTAGGAGCAGTGTCTTGGTTACGGTTAGAGGAGGTGTCACTGCTAACGTAACGGTCTCTCTGTAGGAGCAGTGTCTGGGTTACGGTTAGAGGAGGTGTCACTGCTAACGTAATGGTCTCTCTGTAGGAGCAGTGTCTGGATTACGGTTAGAGGAGGTGTCACTGCTAACGTAACGGTCTCTCTGTAGGAGCAGTGTCTGGATTACGGTTAGAGGAGGTGTCACTGCTAACGTAAGGGTCTCTCTGTAGCAGCAATGTCTGGGTTACGGTTAGAGGAGGTGTCACTGCTAACGTAACGGTCTCTCTGTGGCAGCAGTGTCTGGGTTACGGTTAGAGGAGGTGTCACTGCTAACGTAACGGTCTCTCTGTAGCAGCAGTGTCTGGGTTACGGTTAGAGGAGGTGTCACTGCTAACGTAACGGTCTCTCTGTAGGAGCAGTGTCTGGGTTACGGTTAGAGGAGGTGCCACTGCTAACGTAATGGTCTCTCTGTAGGAGCAGTGTCTGGGTTACTGTTGGAGGAGGTGTCACTGCTAACGTAATGGTCTCTGTGTAGGAGCAGTGTCTGGGTTACCGTTAGACGAGGTGTCACTGCTAACGTAATGGTCTCTCTGTATGAGCAGTGTCTGGGTTACGGATAGAGGAGGTGTCACTGCTAACGTAATGGTCTCTCTGTAGGAGCAGTGTCTGGGTTACGGTTAGAGGAGGTGTCAATGCTAACACAACGGTCTCTGTGTAGCAGCAGTGTCTGGGTTACGGTTAGAGGAGGTGTCACTGCTAACGTAATGGTCTCTCTGTAGCAGCAGTGTCTGGGTTACGGTTAGAGGAGGTGTCACTGCTAACGTAATGGTCTCTCTGTAGCAGCAGTGTCTGGGTTACGGTTAGAGGAGGTGTCACTGCTAACGTAACGGTCTCTCTGTAGGAGCAGTGTCTGGGTTACGGTTAGAGGAGGTGTCACTGCTAACGTAACGGTCTCTCTGTAGGAGCAGTGTCTTGGTTACGGTTAGAGGAGGTCTCACTGCTAACGTAACGGTCTCTCTGTAGGAGCAGTGTCTGGGTTACGGTTAGAGGAGGTGTCACTGCTAACGTAAAGGTCTCTCTATAGGAGCAGTGTCTGGATTACGGTTAGAGGAGGTGTCACTGCTAACGTAACGGTCTCTCTGTAGGAGCACTGTCTGGGTTACGGTTGGAGGAGGTGTCACTGCTAACGTAATGGTCTCTCTGTAGGAGCAGTGTCTGGGTTACGGTTGGAGGAGGTGTCACTGCTAACGTAATGGTCTCTCTGTAGGAGCAGTGTCTGGGTTACGGTTAGAGGAGGTGTCACTGCTAACGTAATGGTCTCTCTGTAGGAGCAGTGTCTGGGTTATGGTTAGAGGAGGTGTCACTGCTAACGTAAAGGTCTCTCTGTAGGAGCAGTGTCTGGGTTACGGTTAGAGGAGGTGTCACTGCTAACGTAACGGTCTCTCTGTAGGAGCAGTGTCTGGGTTACGGTTAGAGGAGATGTCACTGCTAAAGCAATGGTCTCTCTGTAGGAGCAGTGTCTGGGTTACGGTTAGAGGAGGTGTCACTGCTAACGTAACGGTCTCTCTGTAGGAGCAGTGTCTGGGTTACGGTTAGACGAGGTGTCACTGCTAACGTAACGGTCTCTCTGTAGGAGCAGTGTCTGGGTTACGGTTAGAGGAGGTGTCACTGCTAACGTAATGGTCTCTCTGTAGCAGCAGTGTCTGGGTTACGGTTAGAGGAGGTGTCACTGCTCACGTAACGGTCTCTCTGTAGCAGCAGTGTCTGGGTTACGGTTAGAGGAGGTGTCACTGCTAACGTAACGGTCTCTCTGTAGGAGCAGTGTCTGGGTTACGGTTAGAGGAGGTGCCACTGCTAACGTAATGGTCTCTCTGTAGGAGCAGTGTCTGGGTTACGGTTAGAGGAGGTGTCACTGCTAACGTAACGGTCTCTCTGTAGGAGCAGTGTCTGGGTTACGGTTAGAGGAGGTGTCACTGCTAACGTAACGGTCTCTATGTGGCAGCAGTAGCTGGGTTACGGTTAGAGGAGGTGTCACTGCTAACGTAACGGTCTCTCTGTAGCAGCAGTGTCTGGGTTACAGTTAGCGGAGGTGTCACTGCTAACGTAACGGTCTCTCTGTAGCAGCAGTGTCTGGGTTACGGTTAGAGGAGGTGTCACTGCTAACGTAACGGTCTCTCTGTAGGAGCAGTGTCTGGGTTACGGTTAGAGGAGGTGTCACTGCTAACGTAATGGTCTCTCTGTAGGAGCAGTGTCTGGATTACGGTTAGAGGAGGTGTCACTGCTAACGTAACGGTCTCTCTGTAGGAGCAGTGTCTGGGTTACGGTTGGAGGAGGTGTCACTGCTAACGCAATGGTCTCTCTGTAGGAGCAGTGTCTGGGTTACGGTTAGAGGAGGTGTCACTGCTAACGTAACGGTCTCTCTGTAGGAGCAGTGTCTGGGTTACGGTTAGAGGAGGTGTCACTGCTAACGTAATGGTCTCTCTGTAGCAGCAGTGTCTGGGTTACGGTTAGAGGAGGTGTCACTGCTAACGTAACGGTCTCTCTGTAGCAGCAGTGTCTGGGTTACGGTTAGAGGAGGTGTCACTGCTAACGTAACGGTCTCTCTGTAGCAGCAGTGTCTGGGTTACGGTTAGAGGAGGTGTCACTGCTAACGTAACGGTCTCTCTGTAGCAGCAGTGTCTGGGTTACGGTTAGAGGAGGTGTCACTGCTAACGTAACGGTCTCTCTGTAGCAGCAGTGTCTGGGTTACGGTTAGAGAAGGTGTCACTGCTAACGTAACGGTCTCTCTGTAGCAGCAGTGTCTGGGTTACGGTTAGAGGAGGTGTCACTGCTAACGTAACGGTCTCTATGTGGCAGCAGTGGCTGGGTTACGGTTAGAGGAGGTGTCACTGCTAACGTAACGGTCTCTCTGTAGCAGCAGTGTCTGGGTTACGGTTAGAGGAGGTGTCACTGCAAACGTAACGGTCTCTCTGTAGGAGCAGTGTCTGGGTTACGGTTAGAGGAGGTGCCACTGCTAACGTAATGGTCTCTCTGTAGGAGCAGTGTCTAGGTTACGGTTAGAGGAGGTGTCACTGCTAACGTAATGGTCTCTCTGTAGGAGCAGTGTCTGGGTTACGGTTAGAGGAGGTGTCACTGCTAACGTAATGATCTCTCTATAGGAGCAGTGTCTGGGTTACGGTTAGAGGAGGTGCCACTGCTAACGTAATGGTCTCTCTGTAGGAGCAGTGTCTAGGTTACTGTTGGAGGAGGTGTCACTGCTAACGTAATGGTCTCTCTGTAGGAGCAGTGTCTGGGTTACGGTTAGAGGAGGTGTCACTGCTAACGTAATGGTCTCTCTGTAGGAGCAGTGTCTGGGTTACGGTTAGAGGAGGTGTCACTGCTAACGTAATGGTCTCTCTGTAGGAGCAGTGTCTGGGTTACGGTTAGAGGAGGTGTCACTGCTAACGTAATGGTCTCTCTGTAGCAGCAGTGTCTGGGTTACGGTTAGAGGAGGTGTCAATGCTAACGTAACGGTCTCTCTGTAGCAGCAGTGTCTGGGTTACGGTTAGAGGAGGTGTCACTGCAAACGTAACGGTCTCTCTGCAGCAGCAGTGTCTGGGTTACGGTTAGACGAGGTGTCACTGCTAACGTAACGGTCTCTCTGTAGGAGCAGTGTCTGTGTTACGGTTAGACGAGGTGTCACTGCTAACGTAACGGTCTCTCTGTAGGAGCAGTGTCTGGGTTACGGTTAGAGTAGGTGTCACTGCTAATGTAACGGTCTCTCTGTAGGAGCAGTGTCTGGGTTACGGTTAGACGAGGTGTCACTGCTAATGTAACGGTCTCTCTGTAGGAGCAGTGTCTGGGTTACGGTTAACGAGTTGTCACTGCTAACGTAACGGTCTCTCTGTAGCAGCAGTGTCTGGGTTACGGTTAGACGAGGTGTCACTGCTAACGTAACGGTCTCTCTGTAGCAGCAGTGTCTGGGTTACGGTTAGAGGAGGTGTCACTGCTAACGTAACGGTCTCTCTGTAGCAGCAATGTCTGGGTTATGGTCAGAGGAGGTGTCACTGCTAACGTAACGGTCTCTCTGTAGCAGCAGTGTCTGGGTTACGGTTAGAGGAGGTGTCACTGCTAACGTAACGGTCTCTCTGTAGCAGCAATGTCTGGGTTACGGTCAGAGGAGGTGTCACTGCTAACGTAATGGTCTCTCTGTAGGAGCAGTGTCTGGGTTACGGTTGGAGGAGGTGTCACTGCTAACGTAATGGTCTCTGTGTAGGAGCAGTGTCTGGGTTACGGTTAGACGAGGTGTCACTGCTAACGTAACGGTCTCTCTGTAGGAGAGGTGTCTGGGTTACGGTTAGACGAGGTGTCACTGCTAACGTAACGGTCTCTTTTTCGCAGCAGTGTCTGGGTTACGGTTAGAGGAGGTGTCACTGCTAACGTAACGGTCTCTCTGTAGGAGCAGTGTCTGGGTTACGGATAGAGGAGGTGTCACTGCTAACGTAACGGTCTCTCTGTAGGAGCAGTGTCTGGGTTACGGTTAGAGGAGGTGTCACTGCTAACGTAATGGTCTCTCTGTAGCAGCAGTGTCTGGGTTACGGTTAGAGGAGGTGTCACTGCTAACGTAACGGTCTCTCTGTAGGAGCAGTGTCTGGGTTACGGTTAGAGGAGGTGTCACTGCTAACGTAACGGTCTCTCTGTAGGAGCAGTGTCTGGGTTACGGATAGAGGAGGTGTCACTGCTAACGTAACGGTCTCTCTGTAGGAGCAGTGTCTGGGTTACGGTTAGAGGAGGTGTCACTGCTAACGTAATGATCTCTCTGTAGCAGCAGTGTCTGGGTTACCGTTAGAGGAGGTGTCACTGCTAACGTAACGGTCTCTCTGTAGGAGCAGTGTCTGGGTTACAGTTAGAGGAGGTGTCACTGCTAACGTAACGGTCTCTCTGTAGGAGCAGTGTCTTGGTTACGGATAGAGGAGGTGTCACTGCTAACGTAACGGTCTCTCTGTAGGAGCAGTGTCTGGGTTACGGTTAGAGGAGGTGTCACTGCTAACGTAACGGTCTCTCTGTAGTAGCAGTGTCTGGATTACGGTTGGAGGAGGTGTCACTGCTAACGTAACGGTCTCTCTGTAGGAGCAGTGTCTGGGTTACGGTTGGAGGAGGTGTCACTGCTAACGCAATGGTCTCTCTGTAGGAGCAGTGTCTGGGTTACGGTTAGAGGAGGTGTCACTGCTAACGTAACGGTCTCTCTGTAGGAGCAGTGTCTGGGTTACGGTTAGAGGAGGTGTCACTGCTAACGTAACGGTCTCTCTGTAGGAGCAGTGTCTGGGTTACGGTTAGAGGAGGTGTCACTGCTAACGTAACGGTCTCTCTGTAGGAGCAGTGTCTGGGTTACGGTTAGAGGAGGCGTCACTGCTAACGTAACGGTCTCTCTGTAGGAGCAGTGTCTGGGTTACGGTTAGAGGAGGTGTCACTGCTAACGTAACGGTCTCTCTGTAGCAGCAGTGTCTGGGTTACGGTTAGAGGAGGTGTCACTGCTAACGTAATGGTCTCTCTGTAGCAGCAGTGTCTGGGTTACGGTTAGACGAGGTGTCACTGCTAACGTAACGGTCTCTCTGTAGCAGCAATGTCTGGGTTACGGTCAGAGGAGGTGTCACTGCTAACGTAACGGTCTCTCTGTAGGAGCAGTGTCTGGGTTACGGTTAGAGGAGGTGTCACTGCTAACGTAATGGTCTCTCTGTAGGAGAGGTGTCTGGGTTACGGTTAGACGAGGTGTCACTGCTAACGTAACGGTCTCTCTGTAGGAGCAGTGTCTGGGTTACGGTTAGTGGAGGTGTCACTGCTAACGTAACGGTCTCTGTCGCAGAAGTGTCTGGGTTACGGTTAGAGGAGGTGTCACTGCTAACGTAATGGTCTCTCTGTAGCAGCAGTGTCTGGGTTACGGTTAGAGGAGGTGTCACTGCTAAAGTAATGGTCTCTCTGTAGCAGCAGTGTCTGGGTTACGGTTAACGAGGTGTCACTGCTAACGTAACGGTCTCTCTGTAGGAGCAGTGTCTGGGTTACAGTTAGAGGAGGTGTCACTGCTAACGTAACGGTCTCTCTGTAGGAGCAGTGTCTTGGTTACGGATAGAGGAGGTGTCACTGCTAACGTAACGGTCTCTCTGTAGGAGCAGTGTCTGGGTTACGGTTAGAGGAGGTGTCACTGCTAACGTAATGGTCTCTCTGTAGGAGAGGTGTCTGGGTTACGGTTAGACGAGGTGTCACTGCTAACGTAATGGTCTCTCTGTAGGAGAGGTGTCTGGGTTACGGTTAGACGAGGTGTCACTGCTAACGTAACGGTCTCTCTGTAGGAGCAGTGTCTGGGTTACGGTTAGAGGAGGTGTCACTGCTAACGTAATGGTCTCTCTGTAGGAGAGGTGTCTGGGTTACGGTTAGACGAGGTGTCACTGCTAACGTAACGGTCTCTCTGTAGGAGCAGTGTCTGGGTTACGGTTAGTGGAGGTGTCACTGCTAACGTAACGGTCTCTGTCGCAGAAGTGTCTGGGTTACGGTTAGAGGAGGTGTCACTGCTAACGTAATGGTCTCTCTGTAGCAGCAGTGTCTGGGTTACGGTTAGAGGAGGTGTCACTGCTAAAGTAATGGTCTCTCTGTAGCAGCAGTGTCTGGGTTACGGTTAACGAGGTGTCACTGCTAACGTAATGGTCTCTCTGTAGGAGCAGTGTCTGGGTTACGGTTAGAGGAGGTGTCACTGCTAACGTAATGGTCTCTCTGTAGGAGCAGTGTCTGGGTTACGGTTAGAGGAGGTGTCACTGCTAACGTAATGATCTCTCTATAGGAGCAGTGTCTGGGTTACGGTTAGAGGAGGTGCCACTGCTAACGTAATGGTCTCTCTGTAGGAGCAGTGTCTAGGTTACTGTTGGAGGAGGTGTCACTGCTAACGTAATGGTCTCTCTGTAGGAGCAGTGTCTGGGTTACGGTTAGAGGAGGTGTCACTGCTAACGTAATGGTCTCTCTGTAGGAGCAGTGTCTGGGTTACGGTTAGAGGAGGTGTCACTGCTAACGTAATGGTCTCTCTGTAGGAGCAGTGTCTGGGTTACGGTTAGAGGAGGTGTCACTGCTAACGTAATGGTCTCTCTGTAGCAGCAGTGTCTGGGTTACGGTTAGAGGAGGTGTCAATGCTAACGTAACGGTCTCTCTGTAGCAGCAGTGTCTGGGTTACGGTTAGAGGAGGTGTCACTGCAAACGTAACGGTCTCTCTGCAGCAGCAGTGTCTGGGTTACGGTTAGACGAGGTGTCACTGCTAACGTAACGGTCTCTCTGTAGGAGCAGTGTCTGTGTTACGGTTAGACGAGGTGTCACTGCTAACGTAACGGTCTCTCTGTAGGAGCAGTGTCTGGGTTACGGTTAGAGTAGGTGTCACTGCTAATGTAACGGTCTCTCTGTAGGAGCAGTGTCTGGGTTACGGTTAGACGAGGTGTCACTGCTAATGTAACGGTCTCTCTGTAGGAGCAGTGTCTGGGTTACGGTTAACGAGTTGTCACTGCTAACGTAACGGTCTCTCTGTAGCAGCAGTGTCTGGGTTACGGTTAGACGAGGTGTCACTGCTAACGTAACGGTCTCTCTGTAGCAGCAGTGTCTGGGTTACGGTTAGAGGAGGTGTCACTGCTAACGTAACGGTCTCTCTGTAGCAGCAATGTCTGGGTTATGGTCAGAGGAGGTGTCACTGCTAACGTAACGGTCTCTCTGTAGCAGCAGTGTCTGGGTTACGGTTAGAGGAGGTGTCACTGCTAACGTAACGGTCTCTCTGTAGCAGCAATGTCTGGGTTACGGTCAGAGGAGGTGTCACTGCTAACGTAATGGTCTCTCTGTAGGAGCAGTGTCTGGGTTACGGTTGGAGGAGGTGTCACTGCTAACGTAATGGTCTCTGTGTAGGAGCAGTGTCTGGGTTACGGTTAGACGAGGTGTCACTGCTAACGTAACGGTCTCTCTGTAGGAGAGGTGTCTGGGTTACGGTTAGACGAGGTGTCACTGCTAACGTAACGGTCTCTTTGTCGCAGCAGTGTCTGGGTTACGGTTAGAGGAGGTGTCACTGCTAACGTAACGGTCTCTCTGTAGGAGCAGTGTCTGGGTTACGGATAGAGGAGGTGTCACTGCTAACGTAACGGTCTTTCTGTAGGAGCAGTGTCTGGGTTACGGTTAGAGGAGGTGTCACTGCTAACGTAATGGTCTCTCTGTAGCAGCAGTGTCTGGGTTACGGTTAGAGGAGGTGTCACTGCTAACGTAACGGTCTCTCTGTAGGAGCAGTGTCTGGGTTACGGTTAGAGGAGGTGTCACTGCTAACGTAACGGTCTCTCTGTAGGAGCAGTGTCTGGGTTACGGATAGAGGAGGTGTCACTGCTAACGTAACGGTCTCTCTGTAGGAGCAGTGTCTGGGTTACGGTTAGAGGAGGTGTCACTGCTAACGTAATGGTCTCTCTGTAGCAGCAGTGTCTGGGTTACCGTTAGAGGAGGTGTCACTGCTAACGTAACGGTCTCTCTGTAGGAGCAGTGTCTGGGTTACAGTTAGAGGAGGTGTCACTGCTAACGTAACGGTCTCTCTGTAGGAGCAGTGTCTTGGTTACGGATAGAGGAGGTGTCACTGCTAACGTAACGGTCTCTCTGTAGGAGCAGTGTCTGGGTTACGGTTAGAGGAGGTGTCACTGCTAACGTAACGGTCTCTCTGTAGTAGCAGTGTCTGGATTACGGTTGGAGGAGGTGTCACTGCTAACGTAACGGTCTCTCTGTAGGAGCAGTGTCTGGGTTACGGTTGGAGGAGGTGTCACTGCTAACGCAATGGTCTCTCTGTAGGAGCAGTGTCTGGGTTACGGTTAGAGGAGGTGTCACTGCTAACGTAACGGTCTCTCTGTAGGAGCAGTGTCTGGGTTACGGTTAGAGGAGGTGTCACTGCTAACGTAACGGTCTCTCTGTAGGAGCAGTGTCTGGGTTACGGTTAGAGGAGGTGTCACTGCTAACGTAACGGTCTCTCTGTAGGAGCAGTGTCTGGGTTACGGTTAGAGGAGGCGTCACTGCTAACGTAACGGTCTCTCTGTAGGAGCAGTGTCTGGGTTACGGTTAGAGGAGGTGTCACTGCTAACGTAACGGTCTCTCTGTAGCAGCAGTGTCTGGGTTACGGTTAGAGGAGGTGTCACTGCTAACGTAATGGTCTCTCTGTAGCAGCAGTGTCTGGGTTACGGTTAGACGAGGTGTCACTGCTAACGTAACGGTCTCTCTGTAGCAGCAATGTCTGGGTTACGGTCAGAGGAGGTGTCACTGCTAACGTAACGGTCTCTCTGTAGGAGCAGTGTCTGGGTTACGGTTAGAGGAGGTGTCACTGCTAACGTAATGGTCTCTCTGTAGGAGAGGTGTCTGGGTTACGGTTAGACGAGGTGTCACTGCTAACGTAACGGTCTCTCTGTAGGAGCAGTGTCTGGGTTACGGTTAGTGGAGGTGTCACTGCTAACGTAACGGTCTCTGTCGCAGAAGTGTCTGGGTTACGGTTAGAGGAGGTGTCACTGCTAACGTAATGGTCTCTCTGTAGCAGCAGTGTCTGGGTTACGGTTAGAGGAGGTGTCACTGCTAAAGTGATGGTCTCTCTGTAGCAGCAGTGTCTGGGTTACGGTTAACGAGGTGTCACTGCTAACGTAACGGTCTCTCTGTAGGAGCAGTGTCTGGGTTACAGTTAGAGGAGGTGTCACTGCTAACGTAACGGTCTCTCTGTAGGAGCAGTGTCTTGGTTACGGATAGAGGAGGTGTCACTGCTAACGTAACGGTCTCTCTGTAGGAGCAGTGTCTGGGTTACGGTTAGAGGAGGTGTCACTGCTAACGTAATGGTCTCTCTGTAGTAGCAGTGTCTGGATTACGGTTAGAGGAGGTGTCACTGCTAACGTAACGGTCTCTCTGTAGCAGCAGTGTCTGGGTTACGGTTGGAGGAGGTGTCACTGCTAACGCAATGGTCTCTCTGTAGGAGCAGTGTCTGGGTTACGGTTAGAGGAGGTGTCACTGCTAACGTAATGGTCTCTCTGTAGTAGCAGTGTCTGGATTACGGTTAGAGTAGGTGTCACTGCTAACGTAACGGTCTCTCTGTAGGAGCAGTGTCTGGGTTACGGTTAGACGAGGTGTCACTGCTAACGTAATGGTCTCTCTGTAGGAGCAGTGTCTGGGTTACGGTTAGAGGAGGTGTCACTGCTAACGTAACGGTCTCTCTGTAGGAGCAGTGTCTGGGTTACGGTTAGAGGAGGTGTCACTGCTAACGTAACGGTCTCTGTCGCAGAAGTGTCTGGGTTACGGTTAGAGGAGGTGTCACTGCTAACGTAATGGTCTCTCTGTAGCAGCAGTGTCTGGGTTACGGTTAGAGGAGGTGTCACTGCTAAAGTAATGGTCTCTCTGTAGCAGCAGTGTCTGGGTTACGGTTAACGAGGTGTCACTGCTAACGTAACGGTCTCTCTGTAGGAGCAGTGTCTGGGTTACAGTTAGAGGAGGTGTCACTGCTAACGTAACGGTCTCTCTGTAGGAGCAGTGTCTTGGTTACGGATAGAGGAGGTGTCACTGCTAACGTAACGGTCTCTCTGTAGGAGCAGTGTCTGGGTTACGGTTAGAGGAGGTGTCACTGCTAACGTAATGGTCTCTCTGTAGGAGAGGTGTCTGGGTTACGGTTAGACGAGGTGTCACTGCTAACGTAATGGTCTCTCTGTAGGAGAGGTGTCTGGGTTACGGTTAGACGAGGTGTCACTGCTAACGTAACGGTCTCTCTGTAGGAGCAGTGTCTGGGTTACGGTTAGAGGAGGTGTCACTGCTAACGTAATGGTCTCTCTGTAGGAGAGGTGTCTGGGTTACGGTTAGACGAGGTGTCACTGCTAACGTAACGGTCTCTCTGTAGGAGCAGTGTCTGGGTTACGGTTAGTGGAGGTGTCACTGCTAACGTAACGGTCTCTGTCGCAGAAGTGTCTGGGTTACGGTTAGAGGAGGTGTCACTGCTAACGTAATGGTCTCTCTGTAGCAGCAGTGTCTGGGTTACGGTTAGAGGAGGTGTCACTGCTAAAGTAATGGTCTCTCTGTAGCAGCAGTGTCTGGGTTACGGTTAACGAGGTGTCACTGCTAACGTAATGGTCTCTCTGTAGGAGCAGTGTCTGGGTTACGGTTAGAGGAGGTGTCACTGCTAACGTAATGGTCTCTCTGTAGGAGCAGTGTCTGGGTTACGGTTAGAGGAGGTGTCACTGCTAACGTAATGATCTCTCTATAGGAGCAGTGTCTGGGTTACGGTTAGAGGAGGTGCCACTGCTAACGTAATGGTCTCTCTGTAGGAGCAGTGTCTAGGTTACTGTTGGAGGAGGTGTCACTGCTAACGTAATGGTCTCTCTGTAGGAGCAGTGTCTGGGTTACGGTTAGAGGAGGTGTCACTGCTAACGTAATGGTCTCTCTGTAGGAGCAGTGTCTGGGTTACGGTTAGAGGAGGTGTCACTGCTAACGTAATGGTCTCTCTGTAGGAGCAGTGTCTGGGTTACGGTTAGAGGAGGTGTCACTGCTAACGTAATGGTCTCTCTGTAGCAGCAGTGTCTGGGTTACGGTTAGAGGAGGTGTCAATGCTAACGTAACGGTCTCTCTGTAGCAGCAGTGTCTGGGTTACGGTTAGAGGAGGTGTCACTGCAAACGTAACGGTCTCTCTGCAGCAGCAGTGTCTGGGTTACGGTTAGACGAGGTGTCACTGCTAACGTAACGGTCTCTCTGTAGGAGCAGTGTCTGTGTTACGGTTAGACGAGGTGTCACTGCTAACGTAACGGTCTCTCTGTAGGAGCAGTGTCTGGGTTACGGTTAGAGTAGGTGTCACTGCTAATGTAACGGTCTCTCTGTAGGAGCAGTGTCTGGGTTACGGTTAGACGAGGTGTCACTGCTAATGTAACGGTCTCTCTGTAGGAGCAGTGTCTGGGTTACGGTTAACGAGTTGTCACTGCTAACGTAACGGTCTCTCTGTAGCAGCAGTGTCTGGGTTACGGTTAGACGAGGTGTCACTGCTAACGTAACGGTCTCTCTGTAGCAGCAGTGTCTGGGTTACGGTTAGAGGAGGTGTCACTGCTAACGTAACGGTCTCTCTGTAGCAGCAATGTCTGGGTTATGGTCAGAGGAGGTGTCACTGCTAACGTAACGGTCTCTCTGTAGCAGCAGTGTCTGGGTTACGGTTAGAGGAGGTGTCACTGCTAACGTAACGGTCTCTCTGTAGCAGCAATGTCTGGGTTACGGTCAGAGGAGGTGTCACTGCTAACGTAATGGTCTCTCTGTAGGAGCAGTGTCTGGGTTACGGTTGGAGGAGGTGTCACTGCTAACGTAATGGTCTCTGTGTAGGAGCAGTGTCTGGGTTACGGTTAGACGAGGTGTCACTGCTAACGTAACGGTCTCTCTGTAGGAGAGGTGTCTGGGTTACGGTTAGACGAGGTGTCACTGCTAACGTAACGGTCTCTTTGTCGCAGCAGTGTCTGGGTTACGGTTAGAGGAGGTGTCACTGCTAACGTAACGGTCTCTCTGTAGGAGCAGTGTCTGGGTTACGGATAGAGGAGGTGTCACTGCTAACGTAACGGTCTTTCTGTAGGAGCAGTGTCTGGGTTACGGTTAGAGGAGGTGTCACTGCTAACGTAATGGTCTCTCTGTAGCAGCAGTGTCTGGGTTACGGTTAGAGGAGGTGTCACTGCTAACGTAACGGTCTCTCTGTAGGAGCAGTGTCTGGGTTACGGTTAGAGGAGGTGTCACTGCTAACGTAACGGTCTCTCTGTAGGAGCAGTGTCTGGGTTACGGATAGAGGAGGTGTCACTGCTAACGTAACGGTCTCTCTGTAGGAGCAGTGTCTGGGTTACGGTTAGAGGAGGTGTCACTGCTAACGTAATGGTCTCTCTGTAGCAGCAGTGTCTGGGTTACCGTTAGAGGAGGTGTCACTGCTAACGTAACGGTCTCTCTGTAGGAGCAGTGTCTGGGTTACAGTTAGAGGAGGTGTCACTGCTAACGTAACGGTCTCTCTGTAGGAGCAGTGTCTTGGTTACGGATAGAGGAGGTGTCACTGCTAACGTAACGGTCTCTCTGTAGGAGCAGTGTCTGGGTTACGGTTAGAGGAGGTGTCACTGCTAACGTAACGGTCTCTCTGTAGTAGCAGTGTCTGGATTACGGTTGGAGGAGGTGTCACTGCTAACGTAACGGTCTCTCTGTAGGAGCAGTGTCTGGGTTACGGTTGGAGGAGGTGTCACTGCTAACGCAATGGTCTCTCTGTAGGAGCAGTGTCTGGGTTACGGTTAGAGGAGGTGTCACTGCTAACGTAACGGTCTCTCTGTAGGAGCAGTGTCTGGGTTACGGTTAGAGGAGGTGTCACTGCTAACGTAACGGTCTCTCTGTAGGAGCAGTGTCTGGGTTACGGTTAGAGGAGGTGTCACTGCTAACGTAACGGTCTCTCTGTAGGAGCAGTGTCTGGGTTACGGTTAGAGGAGGCGTCACTGCTAACGTAACGGTCTCTCTGTAGGAGCAGTGTCTGGGTTACGGTTAGAGGAGGTGTCACTGCTAACGTAACGGTCTCTCTGTAGCAGCAGTGTCTGGGTTACGGTTAGAGGAGGTGTCACTGCTAACGTAATGGTCTCTCTGTAGCAGCAGTGTCTGGGTTACGGTTAGACGAGGTGTCACTGCTAACGTAACGGTCTCTCTGTAGCAGCAATGTCTGGGTTACGGTCAGAGGAGGTGTCACTGCTAACGTAACGGTCTCTCTGTAGGAGCAGTGTCTGGGTTACGGTTAGAGGAGGTGTCACTGCTAACGTAATGGTCTCTCTGTAGGAGAGGTGTCTGGGTTACGGTTAGACGAGGTGTCACTGCTAACGTAACGGTCTCTCTGTAGGAGCAGTGTCTGGGTTACGGTTAGTGGAGGTGTCACTGCTAACGTAACGGTCTCTGTCGCAGAAGTGTCTGGGTTACGGTTAGAGGAGGTGTCACTGCTAACGTAATGGTCTCTCTGTAGCAGCAGTGTCTGGGTTACGGTTAGAGGAGGTGTCACTGCTAAAGTGATGGTCTCTCTGTAGCAGCAGTGTCTGGGTTACGGTTAACGAGGTGTCACTGCTAACGTAACGGTCTCTCTGTAGGAGCAGTGTCTGGGTTACAGTTAGAGGAGGTGTCACTGCTAACGTAACGGTCTCTCTGTAGGAGCAGTGTCTTGGTTACGGATAGAGGAGGTGTCACTGCTAACGTAACGGTCTCTCTGTAGGAGCAGTGTCTGGGTTACGGTTAGAGGAGGTGTCACTGCTAACGTAATGGTCTCTCTGTAGTAGCAGTGTCTGGATTACGGTTAGAGGAGGTGTCACTGCTAACGTAACGGTCTCTCTGTAGCAGCAGTGTCTGGGTTACGGTTGGAGGAGGTGTCACTGCTAACGCAATGGTCTCTCTGTAGGAGCAGTGTCTGGGTTACGGTTAGAGGAGGTGTCACTGCTAACGTAATGGTCTCTCTGTAGTAGCAGTGTCTGGATTACGGTTAGAGTAGGTGTCACTGCTAACGTAACGGTCTCTCTGTAGGAGCAGTGTCTGGGTTACGGTTAGACGAGGTGTCACTGCTAACGTAATGGTCTCTCTGTAGGAGCAGTGTCTGGGTTACGGTTAGAGGAGGTGTCACTGCTAACGTAACGGTCTCTCTGTAGGAGCAGTGTCTGGGTTACGGTTAGAGGAGGTGTCACTGCTAACGTAACGGTCTCTCTGTAGGAGCAGTGTCTGGGTTACGGTTAGAGGAGGTGTCACTGCTAACGTAACGGTCTCTCTGTAGGAGCAGTGTCTGGGTTACGGTTAGAGGAGGTGTCACTGCTAACGTAATGGTCTCTCTGTGGCAGCAGTGTCTGGGTTATGGTTAGAGGAGGTGTCACTGCTAACGTAACGGTCTCTCTGTAGGAGCAGTGTCTGGGTTACGGTTAGAGGAGGTGTCACGGCTAACGTAATGGTCTCTCTGTAGGAGCAGTGTCTGGGTTACGGTTAGACGAGGTGTCACTGCTAACGTAATGGTCTCTCTGTAGGAGCAGTGTCTGGGTTACGGTTAGAGGAGGTGCCACTGCTAACGTAACGGTCTCTCTGTAGGAGCAGTGTCTGGGTTACGGTTAGAGGAGGTGTCACTGCTAACGTAACGGTCTCTCTGTAGGAGCAGTGTCTGGGTTACGGTTAGAGGAGGTGTCACTGCTAACGTAACGGTCTCTCTGTAGCAGCAGTGTCTGGGTTTCGGTTAGAGGACGTGTCACTGCTAACGTAATGGTCTCTCTGTGGCAGCAGTGTCTGGGTTATGGTTAGAGGAGGTGTCACTGCTAACGTAACGGTCTCTCTGTAGGAGCAGTGTCTGGGTTACGGTTAGAGGAGATGTCACTGCTAACGTAACGGTCTCTCTGTAGGAGCAGTATCTGGGTTACGGTTAGAGGAGGTGTCACTGCTAACGTAATGGTCTCTCTGTGGCAGCATTGTCTGGGTTACGGTTAGAGGAGGTGTCACTGCTAACGTAACGGTCTCTCTGTAGGAGCAGTGTCTGGGTTACGGTTAGAGGAGGTGTCACTGCTAACGTAACGGTCTCTCTGTGGCAGCAGTGTCTGGGTTACGGTTAGAGGAGGTGTCACTGCTAACGTAACGGTCTCTCTGTAGCAGCAGTGTCTGGGTTACGGTTAGAGGAGGTGTCACTGCTAACGTAACGGTCTCTCTGTAGCAGCAGTGTCTGGGTTACGGTTAGAGGAGGTGTCACTGCTAACGTAACGGTCTCTCTGTAGGAGCAGTGTCTGGGTTACGGTTAGAGGAGGTGCCACTGCTAACGTAATGGTCTCTCTGTAGGAGCAGTGTCTAGGTTACTGTTGGAGGAGGTGTCACTGCTAACGTAATGGTCTCTCTGTAGGAGCAGTGTCTGGGTTACGGTTAGAGGAGGTGTCACTGCTAACGTAACGGTCTCTCTGTAGGAGCAGTGTCTGGGTTACGGTTGGAGGAGGTGTCACTGCTAACGTAATGGTCTCTCTGTAGGAGCAGTGTCTGGGTTACGGTTAGAGGAGGTGTCACTGCTAACGTAATGGTCTCTCTGTAGCAGCAGTGTCTGGGTTACCGTTAGAGGAGGTGTCACTGCTAACGTAATGGTCTCTCTGTAGGAGCAGTGTCTGGGTTACGGTTAGAGGAGGTGTCACTGCTAACGTAATGGTCTCTCTGTAGGAGCAGTGTCTGGGTTACGGTTAGAGGAGGTGTCACTGCTAACGTAACGGTCTCTCTGCAGCAGCAGTGTCTGGGTTACGGTTAGATGAGGTGTCACTGCTAACGTAACGGTCTCTCTGTAGGAGCAGTGTCTGTGTTACGGTTAGACGAGGTGTCACTGCTAACGTAACGGTCTCTCTGTAGGAGCAGTGTCTGGGTTACGGTTAGAGTAGGTGTCACTGCTAATGTAACGGTCTCTCTGTAGGAGCAGTGTCTGGGTTACGGTTAGACGAGGTGTCACTGCTAATGTAACGGTCTCTCTGTAGGAGCAGTGTCTGGGTTACGGTTAACGAGTTGTCACTGCTAACGTAACGGTCTCTCTGTAGGAGCAGTGTCTGGGTTACGGTTAGAGGAGGTGTCACTGCTAACGTCACAGTCTCTCTGTAGGAGCAGTGTCTGGGTTACGGTTAGAGGAGGTGTCACTGCTAACGTAACGGTCTCTCTGTAGCAGCAGTGTCTGGGTTACGGTTATAGGAGGTGTCACTGCTAACGTAACGCTCTCTCTGTAGCAGCAGTGTCTGGGTTACGGTTAGAGGAGGTGTCACTGCTAACGTAACGGTCTCTCTGTAGGAGCAGTGTCTGGGTTACGGTTAGAGGAGGTGTCACTGCTAACGTAATGGTCTCTGTGTAGGAGCAGTGTCTGGGTTACGGTTAGAGGAGGTGTCACTGCTAACGTAATGGTCTCTCTGTAGCAGCAGTGTCTGGGTTACGGTTAGACGAGGTGTCACTGCTAACGTAACGGTCTCTCTGTAGCAGCAGTGTCTGGGTTACGGTTAGAGGAGGTGTCACTGCTAACATAATGGTCTCTCTGTAGGAGCAGTGTCTGGGTTACGGTTAGACGAGGTGTCACTGCTAACGTAATGGTCTCTCTGTAGGAGCAGTGTCTGGGTTACGGTTAGAGGAGGTGTCACTGCTAACGTAATGGTCTTTCTGTAGGAGCAGTGTCTGGGTTACGGTTAGAGGAGGTGTCAGTGCTAACGTAATGGTCTCTCTGTAGCAGCAGTGTCTGGGCTACGGTTAGACGAGGTGTCACTGCTAACGTAATGGTCTCTCTGTAGGAGCAGTGTCTGGGTTACGGTTAGAGGAGGTGTCACTGCTAATGTAACGGTCTCTCTGTAGGAGCAGTGTCTGGGTTACGGTTAGAGGAGGTGTCACTGCTAACGTAACGGTCTCTCTGTAGGAGCAGTGTCTTGGTTACGGATAGAGGAGGTGTCACTGCTAACGTAACGGTCTCTCTGTAGGAGCAGTGTCTGGGTTACGGTTAGAGGAGGTGTCACTGCTAACGTAACGGTCTCTCTGTAGTAGCAGTGTCTGGATTACGGTTGGAGGAGGTGTCACTGCTAACGTAACGGTCTCTCTGTAGGAGCAGTGTCTGGGTTACGGTTGGAGGAGGTGTCACTGCTAACGCAACGGTCTCTCTGTAGGAGCAGTGTCTGGGTTACGGTTAGAGGAGGTGTCACTGCTAACGTAACGGTCTCTCTGTAGGAGCAGTGTCTGGGTTACGGTTAGAGGAGGTGTCACTGCTAACGTAACGGTCTCTCTGTAGGAGCAGTGTCTGGGTTACGGTTAGAGGAGGTGTCACTGCTAACGTAACGGTCTCTCTGTAGGAGCAGTGTCTGGGTTACGGTTAGAGGAGGTGTCACTGCTAACGTAACGGTCTCTCTGTAGGAGCAGTGTCTGGGTTACGGTTAGAGGAGGTGTCACTGCTAACGTAACGGTCTCTCTGTAGCAGCAGTGTCTGGGTTACGGTTAGAGGAGGTGTCACTGCTAACGTAATGGTCTCTCTGTAGCAGCAGTGTCTGGGTTACGGTTAGACGAGGTGTCACTGCTAACGTAACGGTCTCTCTGTAGCAGCAATGTCTGGGTTACGGTCAGAGGAGGTGTCACTGCTAACGTAACGGTCTCTCTGTAGGAGCAGTGTCTGGGTTACGGTTAGAGGAGGTGTCACTGCTAACGTAATGGTCTCTCTGTAGGAGAGGTGTCTGGGTTACGGTTAGACGAGGTGTCACTGCTAACGTAACGGTCTCTCTGTAGGAGCAGTGTCTGGGTTACGGTTAGTGGAGGTGTCACTGCTAACGTAACGGTCTCTGTCGCAGAAGTGTCTGGGTTACGGTTAGAGGAGGTGTCACTGCTAACGTAATGGTCTCTCTGTAGCAGCAGTGTCTGGGTTACGGTTAGAGGAGGTGTCACTGCTAAAGTAATGGTCTCTCTGTAGCAGCAGTGTCTGGGTTACGGTTAACGAGGTGTCACTGCTAACGTAACGGTCTCTCTGTAGGAGCAGTGTCTGGGTTACAGTTAGAGGAGGTGTCACTGCTAACGTAACGGTCTCTCTGTAGGATCAGTGTCTTGGTTACGGATAGAGGAGGTGTCACTGCTAACGTAACGGTCTCTCTGTAGGAGCAGTGTCTGGGTTATGGTTAGAGGAGGTGTCACTGCTAACGTAATGGTCTCTCTGTAGTAGCAGTGTCTGGATTACGGTTAGAGGAGGTGTCACTGCTAACGTAACGGTCTCTCTGTAGCAGCAGTGTCTGTGTTACGGTTAGAGGAGGTGTCACTGCTAACGTAACAGTCTCTCTGTAGGAGCAGTGTCTGTGTTACGGTTAGAGGAGGTGTCACTGCTAACGTAATGGTCTCTCTGTAGGAGCAGTGTCTGGGTTACGGTTGGAGGAGGTGTCACTGCTAACGCAATGGTCTCTCTGTAGGAGCAGTGTCTGGGTTACGGTTAGAGGAGGTGTCACTGCTAACGTAATGGTCTCTCTGTAGTAGCAGTGTCTGGATTACGGTTAGAGGAGGTGTCACTGCTAACGTAACGGTCTCTCTGTAGGAGCAGTGTCTGGGTTACGGTTAGACGAGGTGTCACTGCTAACGTAATGGTCTCTCTGTAGGAGCAGTGTCTGGGTTACGGTTAGAGGAGGTGTCACTGCTAACGTAACGGTCTCTCTGTAGGAGCAGTGTCTGGGTTACGGTTAGAGGAGGTGTCACTGCTAACGTAACGGTCTCTCTGTAGGAGCAGTGTCTGGGTTACGGTTAGAGGAGGTGTCACTGCTAACGTAACGGTCTCTCTGTAGGAGCAGTGTCTGGGTTACGGTTAGAGGAGGTGTCACTGCTAACGTAATGGTCTCTCTGTGGCAGCAGTGTCTGGGTTATGGTTAGAGGAGGTGTCACTGCTAACGTAACGGTCTCTCTGTAGGAGCAGTGTCTGGGTTACGGTTAGAGGAGGTGTCACGGCTAACGTAATGGTCTCTCTGTAGGAGCAGTGTCTGGGTTACGGTTAGACGAGGTGTCACTGCTAACGTAATGGTCTCTCTGTAGGAGCAGTGTCTGGGTTACGGTTAGAGGAGGTGCCACTGCTAACGTAACGGTCTCTCTGTAGGAGCAGTGTCTGGGTTACGGTTAGAGGAGGTGTCACTGCTAACGTAACGGTCTCTCTGTAGGAGCAGTGTCTGGGTTACGGTTAGAGGAGGTGTCACTGCTAACGTAACGGTCTCTCTGTAGCAGCAGTGTCTGGGTTTCGGTTAGAGGACGTGTCACTGCTAACGTAATGGTCTCTCTGTGGCAGCAGTGTCTGGTTTATGGTTAGAGGAGGTGTCACTGCTAACGTAACGGTCTCTCTGTAAGAGCAGTGTCTGGGTTACGGTTAGAGGAGATGTCACTGCTAACGTAACGGTCTCTCTGTAGGAGCAGTGTCTGGGTTACGGTTAGAGGAGGTGTCACTGCTAACGTAATGGTCTCTCTGTGGCAGCAGTGTCTGGGTTACGGTTAGAGGAGGTGTCACTGCTAACGTAACGGTCTCTCTGTAGGAGCAGTGTCTGGGTTACGGTTAGAGGAGGTGTCACTGCTAACGTAACGGTCTCTCTGTGGCAGCAGTGTCTGGGTTACGGTTAGAGGAGGTGTCACTGCTAACGTAACGGTCTCTCTGTAGCAGCAGTGTCTGGGTTACGGTTAGAGGAGGTGTCACTGCTAACGTAACGGTCTCTCTGTAGCAGCAGTGTCTGGGTTACGGTTAGAGGAGGTGTCACTGCTAACGTAACGGTCTCTCTGTAGGAGCAGTGTCTGGGTTACGGTTAGAGGAGGTGCCACTGCTAACGTAATGGTCTCTCTGTAGGAGCAGTGTCTAGGTTACTGTTGGAGGAGGTGTCACTGCTAACGTAATGGTCTCTCTGTAGGAGCAGTGTCTGGGTTACGGTTAGAGGAGGTGTCACTGCTAACGTAACGGTCTCTCTGTAGGAGCAGTGTCTGGGTTACGGTTGGAGGAGGTGTCACTGCTAACGTAATGGTCTCTCTGTAGGAGCAGTGTCTGGGTTACGGTTAGAGGAGGTGTCACTGCTAACGTAATGGTCTCTCTGTAGCAGCAGTGTCTGGGTTACCGTTAGAGGAGGTGTCACTGCTAACGTAATGGTCTCTCTGTAGGAGCAGTGTCTGGGTTACGGTTAGAGGAGGTGTCACTGCTAACGTAATGGTCTCTCTGTAGGAGCAGTGTCTGGGTTACGGTTAGAGGAGGTGTCACTGCTAACGTAACGGTCTCTCTGCAGCAGCCGTGTCTGGGTTACGGTTAGATGAGGTGTCACTGCTAACGTAACGGTCTCTCTGTAGGAGCAGTGTCTGTGTTACGGTTAGACGAGGTGTCACTGCTAACGTAACGGTCTCTCTGTAGGAGCAGTGTCTGGGTTACGGTTAGAGTAGGTGTCACTGCTAATGTAACGGTCTCTCTGTAGGAGCAGTGTCTGGATTACGGTTAGACGAGGTGTCACTGCTAATGTAACGGTCTCTCTGTAGGAGCAGTGTCTGGGTTACGGTTAACGAGTTGTCACTGCTAACGTAACGGTCTCTCTGTAGGAGCAGTGTCTGGGTTACGGTTAGAGGAGGTGTCACTGCTAACGTCACAGTCTCTCTGTAGGAGCAGTGTCTGGGTTACGGTTAGAGGAGGTGTCACTGCTAACGTAACGGTCTCTCTTTAGCAGCAGTGTCTGGGTTACGGTTATAGGAGGTGTCACTGCTAACGTAACGCTCTTTCTGTAGCAGCAGTGTCTGGGTTACGGTTAGAGGAGGTGTCACTGCTAACGTAACGGTCTCTCTGTAGGAGCAGTGTCTGGGTTACGGTTAGAGGAGGTGTCACTGCTAACGTAATGGTCTCTGTGTAGGAGCAGTGTCTGGGTTACGGTTAGAGGAGGTGTCACTGCTAACGTAATGGTCTCTCTGTAGCAGCAGTGTCTGGGTTACGGTTAGACGAGGTGTCACTGCTAACGTAACGGTCTCTCTGTAGCAGCAGTGTCTGGGTTACGGTTAGAGGAGGTGTCACTGCTAACATAATGGTCTCTCTGTAGGAGCAGTGTCTGGGTTACGGTTAGACGAGGTGTCACTGCTAACGTAATGGTCTCTCTGTAGGAGCAGTGTCTGGGTTACGGTTAGAGGAGGTGTCACTGCTAATGTAACGGTCTCTCTGTAGGAGCAGTGTCTGGGTTACGGTTAGAGGAGGTGTCACTGCTAACGTAATGGTCTTTCTGTAGGAGCAGTGTCTGGGTTACGGTTAGAGGAGGTGTCAGTGCTAACGTAACGGTCTCTCTGTAGGAGCAGTGTCTGGGTTACGGTTAGAGGAGGTGTCACTGCTAACGTAACGGTCTCTCTGTAGGAGCAGTGTCTGGGTTACGGTTAGACGAGGTGTCACTGCTAATGTAACGGTCTCTCTGTAGCAGCAGTGTCTGGGTTACGGTTAGACGAGGTGTCACTGCTAACGTAATGGTCTCTCTGTAGGAGCAGTGTCTGGGTTACGGTTAGAGGAGGTGTCACTGCTAACGTAACGGTCTCTCTGTAGGAGCAGTGTCTGGGTTACGGTTAGACGAGGTGTCACTGCTAATGTAACGGTCTCTCTGTAGGAGCAGTGTCTGGGTTACGGTTAGACGAGGTGTCACTGCTAATGTAACGGTCTCTCTGTAGGAGCAGTGTCTGGGTTACGGTTAGACGAGGTGTCACTGCTAACGTAATGGTCTCTCTGTAGGAGCAGTGTCTGGGTTACGGTTAGACGAGGTGTCACTGCTAACGTAATGGTCTCTCTGTAGGAGCAGTGTCTGGGTTACGGTTAGACGAGGTGTCACTGCTAATGTAACGGTCTCTCTGTAGGAGCAGTGTCTGGGTTACGGTTAGACGAGTTGTCACTGCTAACGTAACGGTCTCTCTGTAGCAGCAGTGTCTGGGTTACGGTTAGACGAGGTGTCACTGCTAACGTAATGGTCTCTCTGTAGGAGCAGTGTCTGGGTTACGGTTAGATGAGGTGTCACTGCTAACGTAACGGTCTCTCTGTAGGAGCAGTGTCTGGGTTACGGTTAGACGAGGTGTCACTGCTAATGTAACGGTCTCTCTGTAGGAGCAGTGTCTGGGTTACGGTTAGACGAGGTGTCACTGCTAATGTAACGGTCTCTCTGTAGGAGCAGTGTCTGGGTTACGGTTAGACGAGGTGTCACTGCTAACGTAATGGTCTCTCTGTAGGAGCAGTGTCTGGGTTACGGTTAGAGGAGGTGTCACTGCTAATGTAACGGTCTCTCTGTAGGATCAGTGTCTGGGTTACGGTTAGAGGAGGTGTCACTGCTAACGTAACAGTCTCTGTGTAGGAGCAGTGTCTGGGTTACGGTTAGAGGAGGTGTCAGTGCTAACGTAACGGTCTCTCTGTAGCTGCAGTGTCTGGGTTCCGGTTAGAGGAGGTGTCACTGCTAACGTAACGGTCTCTCTGTAGGAGCAGTGTCTGGGTTACGGTTAGAGGAGGTGTCACTGCTAACGTAACGGTCTCTCTGTAGGAGCAGTGTCTGGGTTACGGTTAGAGGAGGTGTCACTGCTAACGTAACGGTCTCTCTGTAGGAGCAGTGTCTGGGTTACGGATAGAGGAGGTGTCACTGCTAACGTAATGGTCTCTCTGTAGGAGAGGTGTCTGGGTTACGGTTAGACGAGGTGTCACTGCTAACGTAACGGTCTCTTTGTCGCAGCAGTGTCTGGGTTACGGTTAGAGGAGGTGTCACTGCTAACGTAATGGTCTCTCTGTAGCAGCAGTGTCTGGGTTACGGTTAGAGGAGGTGTCACTGCTAACGTAATGGTCTCTCTGTAGGAGCAGTGTCTGGGTTACCGTTAGAGGAGGTGTCACTGCTAACGTAATGGTCTCTCTGTAGCAGCAGTGTCTGGGTTACGGTTAGAGGAGGTGTCACTGCTAACGTAACGGTCTCTCTGTAGCAGCAGTGTCTGGGTTACCGTTAGAGGAGGTGTCACTGCTAACGTAACGGTCTCTCTGTAGGAGCAGTGTCTGGGTTACAGTTAGAGGAGGTGTCACTGCTAACGTAACGGTCTCTCTGTAGGAGCAGTGTCTTGGTTACGGATAGAGGAGGTGTCACTGCTAACGTAACGGTCTCTCTGTAGGAGCAGTGTCTGGGTTACGGTTAGAGGAGGTGTCACTGCTAACGTAATGGTCTCTCTGTAGTAGCAGTGTCTGGATTACGGTTAGAGGAGGTGTCACTGCTAACGTAAGGGTCTCTCTGTAGGAGCAGTGTCTGGGTTACGGTTAGAGGAGGTGTCACTGCTAACGTAATGGTCTCTCTGTAGGAGCAGTGTCTGGGTTACTGTTGGAGGAGGTGTCACTGCTAACGTAACGGTCTCTCTGTAGGAGCAGTGTCTGGGTTACGGTTAGACGAGGTGTCACTGCTAACGCAATGGTCTCTCTGTAGGAGCAGTGTCTGGGTTACGGTTAGAGGAGGTGTCACTGCTAACGTAATGGTCTCTCTGTAGGAGCAGTGTCTGGGTTACGGTTAGAGGAGGTGTCACTGCTAATGTAACGGTCTCTCTGTAGGAGCAGTGTCTGGGTTACGGTTAGAGGAGGTGTCACTGCTAACGCAACGGTCTCTCTGTAGGAGCAGTGTCTGGGTTACGGTTAGAGGAGGTGTCACTGCTAACGTAACGGTCTCTCTGTGGCAGCAGTGTCTGGGTTACGGTTAGAGGAGGTGTCACTGCTAACGTAATGGTCTCTCTGTAGCAGCAGTGTCTGGGTTACGGTTAGAGGAGGTGTCACTGCTAACGTAATGGTCTCTCTGTAGTAGCAGTGTCTGGATTACGGTTAGAGGAGGTGTCACTGCTAACGTAACGGTCTCTCTGTAGCAGCAGTGTCTGTGTTACGGTTAGAGGAGGTGTCACTGCTAACGTAACAGTCTCTCTGTAGGAGCAGTGTCTGTGTTACGGTTAGAGGAGGTGTCACTGCTAACGTAATGGTCTCTCTGTAGGAGCAGTGTCTGGGTTACGGTTGGAGGAGGTGTCACTGCTAACGCAATGGTCTCTCTGTAGGAGCAGTGTCTGGGTTACGGTTAGAGGAGGTGTCACTGCTAACGTAATGGTCTCTCTGTAGTAGCAGTGTCTGGATTACGGTTAGAGGAGGTGTCACTGCTAACGTAACGGTCTCTCTGTAGGAGCAGTGTCTGGGTTACGGTTAGACGAGGTGTCACTGCTAACGTAATGGTCTCTCTGTAGGAGCAGTGTCTGGGTTACGGTTAGAGGAGGTGTCACTGCTAACGTAACGGTCTCTCTGTAGGAGCAGTGTCTGGGTTACGGTTAGAGGAGGTGTCACTGCTAACGTAACGGTCTCTCTGTAGGAGCAGTGTCTGGGTTACGGTTAGAGGAGGTGTCACTGCTAACGTAACGGTCTCTCTGTAGGAGCAGTGTCTGGGTTACGGTTAGAGGAGGTGTCACTGCTAACGTAATGGTCTCTCTGTGGCAGCAGTGTCTGGGTTATGGTTAGAGGAGGTGTCACTGCTAACGTAACGGTCTCTCTGTAGGAGCAGTGTCTGGGTTACGGTTAGAGGAGGTGTCACGGCTAACGTAATGGTCTCTCTGTAGGAGCAGTGTCTGGGTTACGGTTAGACGAGGTGTCACTGCTAACGTAATGGTCTCTCTGTAGGAGCAGTGTCTGGGTTACGGTTAGAGGAGGTGCCACTGCTAACGTAACGGTCTCTCTGTAGGAGCAGTGTCTGGGTTACGGTTAGAGGAGGTGTCACTGCTAACGTAACGGTCTCTCTGTAGGAGCAGTGTCTGGGTTACGGTTAGAGGAGGTGTCACTGCTAACGTAACGGTCTCTCTGTAGCAGCAGTGTCTGGGTTTCGGTTAGAGGACGTGTCACTGCTAACGTAATGGTCTCTCTGTGGCAGCAGTGTCTGGGTTATGGTTAGAGGAGGTGTCACTGCTAACGTAACGGTCTCTCTGTAAGAGCAGTGTCTGGGTTACGGTTAGAGGAGATGTCACTGCTAACGTAACGGTCTCTCTGTAGGAGCAGTGTCTGGGTTACGGTTAGAGGAGGTGTCACTGCTAACGTAATGGTCTCTCTGTGGCAGCAGTGTCTGGGTTACGGTTAGAGGAGGTGTCACTGCTAACGTAACGGTCTCTCTGTAGGAGCAGTGTCTGGGTTACGGTTAGAGGAGGTGTCACTGCTAACGTAACGGTCTCTCTGTGGCAGCAGTGTCTGGGTTACGGTTAGAGGAGGTGTCACTGCTAACGTAACGGTCTCTCTGTAGCAGCAGTGTCTGGGTTACGGTTAGAGGAGGTGTCACTGCTAACGTAACGGTCTCTCTGTAGCAGCAGTGTCTGGGTTACGGTTAGAGGAGGTGTCACTGCTAACGTAACGGTCTCTCTGTAGGAGCAGTGTCTGGGTTACGGTTAGAGGAGGTGCCACTGCTAACGTAATGGTCTCTCTGTAGGAGCAGTGTCTAGGTTACTGTTGGAGGAGGTGTCACTGCTAACGTAATGGTCTCTCTGTAGGAGCAGTGTCTGGGTTACGGTTAGAGGAGGTGTCACTGCTAACGTAACGGTCTCTCTGTAGGAGCAGTGTCTGGGTTACGGTTGGAGGAGGTGTCACTGCTAACGTAATGGTCTCTCTGTAGGAGCAGTGTCTGGGTTACGGTTAGAGGAGGTGTCACTGCTAACGTAATGGTCTCTCTGTAGCAGCAGTGTCTGGGTTACCGTTAGAGGAGGTGTCACTGCTAACGTAATGGTCTCTCTGTAGGAGCAGTGTCTGGGTTACGGTTAGAGGAGGTGTCACTGCTAACGTAATGGTCTCTCTGTAGGAGCAGTGTCTGGGTTACGGTTAGAGGAGGTGTCACTGCTAACGTAACGGTCTCTCTGCAGCAGCCGTGTCTGGGTTACGGTTAGATGAGGTGTCACTGCTAACGTAACGGTCTCTCTGTAGGAGCAGTGTCTGTGTTACGGTTAGACGAGGTGTCACTGCTAACGTAACGGTCTCTCTGTAGGAGCAGTGTCTGGGTTACGGTTAGAGTAGGTGTCACTGCTAATGTAACGGTCTCTCTGTAGGAGCAGTGTCTGGGTTACGGTTAGACGAGGTGTCACTGCTAATGTAACGGTCTCTCTGTAGGAGCAGTGTCTGGGTTACGGTTAACGAGTTGTCACTGCTAACGTAACGGTCTCTCTGTAGGAGCAGTGTCTGGGTTACGGTTAGAGGAGGTGTCACTGCTAACGTCACAGTCTCTCTGTAGGAGCAGTGTCTGGGTTACGGTTAGAGGAGGTGTCACTGCTAACGTAACGGTCTCTCTTTAGCAGCAGTGTCTGGGTTACGGTTATAGGAGGTGTCACTGCTAACGTAACGCTCTCTCTGTAGCAGCAGTGTCTGGGTTACGGTTAGAGGAGGTGTCACTGCTAACGTAACGGTCTCTCTGTAGGAGCAGTGTCTGGGTTACGGTTAGAGGAGGTGTCACTGCTAACGTAATGGTCTCTGTGTAGGAGCAGTGTCTGGGTTACGGTTAGAGGAGGTGTCACTGCTAACGTAATGGTCTCTCTGTAGCAGCAGTGTCTGGGTTACGGTTAGACGAGGTGTCACTGCTAACGTAACGGTCTCTCTGTAGCAGCAGTGTCTGGGTTACGGTTAGAGGAGGTGTCACTGCTAACATAATGGTCTCTCTGTAGGAGCAGTGTCTGGGTTACGGTTAGACGAGGTGTCACTGCTAACGTAATGGTCTCTCTGTAGGAGCAGTGTCTGGGTTACGGTTAGAGGAGGTGTCACTGCTAATGTAACGGTCTCTCTGTAGGAGCAGTGTCTGGGTTACGGTTAGAGGAGGTGTCACTGCTAACGTAATGGTCTTTCTGTAGGAGCAGTGTCTGGGTTACGGTTAGAGGAGGTGTCAGTGCTAACGTAATGGTCTCTCTGTAGCAGCAGTGTCTGGGTTACGGTTAGACGAGGTGTCACTGCTAACGTAACGGTCTCTCTGTCGGAGCAGTGTCTGGGTTACGGTTAGACGAGGTGTCACTGCTAACGTAATGGTCTCTCTGTAGGAGCAGTGTCTGGGTTACGGTTAGAGGAGGTGTCACTGCTAATGTAACGGTCTCTCTGTAGGATCAGTGTCTGGGTTACGGTTAGAGGAGGTGTCACTGCTAACGTAATGGTCTCTCTGCAGCAGCAGTGTCTGGGTTACTGTTAGAGGAGGTGTCACTGCTAACGTAACGGTCTCTCTGTAGGAGCAGTGTCTGGGTTACGGTTAGAGGAGGTGTCACTGCTAACGTAACGGTCTCTCTGTAGGAGCAGTGTCTGGGTTACGGTTAGACGAGGTGTCACTGCTAACGTAACGGTCTCTCTGTAGGAGCAGTGTCTGGGTTACGGTTAGAGGAGGTGTCACTGCTAACGTAATGGTCTCTCTGTAGGATCAGTGTCTGGGTTACGGTTAGACGAGGTGTCACTGCTAACGTAACGGTCTCTCTGTAGGAGCAGTGTCTGGGTTACGGTTAGAGGAGGTGTCACTGCTAACGTAACGGTCTCTCTGTAGGAGCAGTGTCTGGGTTACGGATAGAGGAGGTGTCACTGCTAACGTAATGGTCTCTCTGTAGGAGAGGTGTCTGGGTTACGGTTAGACGAGGTGTCACTGCTAACGTAACGGTCTCTTTGTCGCAGCAGTGTCTGGGTTACGGTTAGAGGAGGTGTCACTGCTAACGTAATGGTCTCTCTGTAGCAGCAGTGTCTGGGTTACGGTTAGAGGAGGTGTCACTGCTAACGTAATGGTCTCTCTGTAGGAGCAGTGTCTGGGTTACCGTTAGAGGAGGTGTCACTGCTAACGTAATGGTCTCTCTGTAGCAGCAGTGTCTGGGTTACGGTTAGAGGAGGTGTCACTGCTAACGTAACGGTCTCTCTGTAGCAGCAGTGTCTGGGTTACCGTTAGAGGAGGTGTCACTGCTAACGTAACGGTCTCTCTGTAGGAGCAGTGTCTGGGTTACAGTTAGAGGAGGTGTCACTGCTAACGTAACGGTCTCTCTGTAGGAGCAGTGTCTTGGTTACGGATAGAGGAGGTGTCACTGCTAACGTAACGGTCTCTCTGTAGGAGCAGTGTCTGGGTTACGGTTAGAGGAGATGTCACTGCTAACGTAATGGTCTCTCTGTAGTAGCAGTGTCTGGATTACGGTTAGAGGAGGTGTCACTGCTAACGTAAGGGTCTCTCTGTAGGAGCAGTGTCTGGGTTACGGTTAGAGGAGGTGTCACTGCTAACGTAATGGTCTCTCTGTAGGAGCAGTGTCTGGGTTACTGTTGGAGGAGGTGTCACTGCTAACGTAACGGTCTCTCTGTAGGAGCAGTGTCTGGGTTACGGTTAGACGAGGTGTCACTGCTAACGCAATGGTCTCTCTGTAGGAGCAGTGTCTGGGTTACGGTTAGAGGAGGTGTCACTGCTAACGTAATGGTCTCTCTGTAGGAGCAGTGTCTGGGTTACGGTTAGAGGAGGTGTCACTGCTAATGTAACGGTCTCTCTGTAGGAGCAGTGTCTGGGTTACGGTTAGAGGAGGTGTCACTGCTAACGCAACGGTCTCTCTGTAGGAGCAGTGTCTGGGTTACGGTTAGAGGAGGTGTCACTGCTAACGTAACGGTCTCTTGTGGCAGCAGTGTCTGGGTTACGGTTAGAGGAGGTGTCACTGCTAACGTAATGGTCTCTCTGTAGCAGCAGTGTCTGGGTTACGGTTAGAGGAGGTGTCACTGCTAACGTAATGGTCTCTCTGTCGCAGCAGTGTCTGGGTTACGGTCAGAGGAGGTGTCACTGCTAACGTAATGGTCTCTCTGTAGGAGCAGTGTCTGGGTTACGGTTAGAGGAGGTGTCACTGCTAACGTAATGGTCTCTCTGTAGGAGCAGTGTCTGGGTTACGGTTAGAGGAGGTGTCACTGCTAACGTAATGGTCTCTCTGTAGCAGCAGTGTCTGGGTTACGGTTAGAGGAGGTGTCACTGCTAACGTAACGGTCTCTCTGTAGGAGCAGTGTCTGGGTTACGGTTAGAGGAGGTGTCACTGCTAACGTAACGTTCTCTCTGTAGGAGCAGTGTCTGGGTTACGGTTAGACGAGGTGTCACTGCTAACGTAACGGTCTCTCTGTAGCAGCAGTGTCTGGGTTACGGTTAGAGGAGGTGTCACTGCTAACGTAACGGTCTCTCTGTAGCAGCAGTGTCTGGGTTACGGTTAGAGGAGGTGTCACTGCTAACGTAACGGTCTCTCTGTAGGAGCAGTGTCTGGGTTATGGTTAGACGAGGTGTCACTGCTAACGTAACGGTCTCTCTGTAGGAGCAGTGTCTGGGTTACGGTTGGAGGAGGTGTCACTGCTAACGTAACTGTCTCTCTGTAGGAGCAGTGTCTGGGTTATGGTTAGAGGAGGTGTCACTGCTATCTTAATGGTCTCTCTGTAGGAGCAGTGTCTGGGTTACGGTTAGAGGAGGTGTCACTGCTAACGTAATGGTCTCTTTGTAGCAGCAGTGTCTGGGTTACGGTTAGAGGAGGTGTCAGTGCTAACGTAATGGTCTCTCTGTAGCAGCAGTGTCTGGGTTACGGTTAGAGGAGGTGTCACTGCTAACGTAACGGTCTCTCTGTAGGCGCAGTGTCTGGGTTACGGTTATAGGAGGTGTCACTGCTAACGTAATGGTCTCTCTGTAGGCGCAGTGTCTGGGTTACGGTTATAGGAGGTGTCACTGCTAATGTAACGGTCTCTCTGTAGGAGCAGTGTCTGGGTTACGGTTAGAGGAGGTGTCACTGCTAACGTAACGGTCTCTCTGTAGGAGCAGTGTCTGGGTTACGGTTAGAGGAGGTGTCACTGCTAACGTAACAGTCTCTCTGTAGGAGCAGTGTCTGGGTTACCATTAGAGGAGGTGTCACTGCTAACGTAATGGTCTCTCTGTAGCAGCAGTGTCTGGGTTACGGTTAGAGTAGGCGTCACTGCTAACGTAACGGTCTCTCTGTAGGAGCAGTGTCTGGGTTACCGTTAGACGAGGTGTCACTGCTAACGTAACGGTCTCTCTGTAGGAGCAGTGTCTGGGTTACGGTTAGAGAAGGTGTCACTGCTAACGTAACGGTCTCTCTGTAGGAGCAGTGTCTGGGTTACCGTTAGACGAGGTGTCACTGCTAACGTAACGGTCTCTCTGTAGGAGCAGTGTCTGTGTTACGGTTAGACGAGGTGTCACTGCTAATGTAACGGTCTCTCTGTAGGAGCAGAGTCTGGGTTACGGTTAGAGGAGGTGTCACTGCTAACGCAACGGTCTCTCTGTAGGAGCAGTGTCTGGGTTACGGTTAGAGGAGGTGTCACTGCTAACGTAATGGTCTCTCTGTAGCAGCAGTGTCTGGGTTACGGTTAGAGGAGGTGTCACTGCTAACGTAATGTTCTCTCTGTAGAAGCAGTGTTTGGGTTATGGTTAGAGATAACGGGTGCTTTGAAATGTGAGCTGTCCAATGAAGGGAGTGTTTTTTTCATGTTGTGTGCCTGACACCGGAGTGAACTGTGTCTTTTGTTCGGTGGGAGACGAATGGAGAAGACGCCGGAGAGAAGAGATCGCAGGACTTGACCCAGAGCGGGGCCATGACCCAATGAAGCCCCGGGAGATCGAAGGAGGATCGGCGAAGGGGAAACTGTGAGCTCCAACTTGTACATGTTAGACTGTTTCATTAAAATGGGCCCTTTTCTTTTTTCGCTTTTTCTTTACTAATCCTTTAGTCAAATTAAGAATTATAAAGCTAAATCATTTAATTGCATGTGGTGTACTGTCTGTTATTTTGAGGTGCTTATTTGTAAGAGGGTAATGAATCACGCAGCATCCACACAAACGGGGTATCAGGGTGGGCTCGTGCCACGATCTCCCACGTTTGGCGGTGTCAGAGATTGTCTTCCCTAGACTTACGCAGCCGATGGAACCAGAGTGTTTCAATGGCATTGAAAAGAAAATGTACCTAATTCTGCTCTCGAATCTTGTGGCCTTTTAGATCTTAGGGCATGACAAACATCCCAAGCAAATTGGGTTCAAATGCATGGAAGGTCTTGTCAAAACTCATTGCGTTCAGAGATTATACCAATGGACTGGAAAACCATAAGTAAAACACACGAAATGCTGGAAGAATTCAACAGGTCAGGCAGCATCTATGGAAGAAATAAACAGTCAACATCTCTCTTTCCAGCACTTGCAGAATCCCTTGTGTTCTGGAAAACAGTGCAGGCATTCCATTATTCATGAATGGGAGACAACAGGGTTGTTAGCGGAATGCCTGTTATTGATAAGTTGTTGTTTTCTGTGACCTTACAGGAAGAAGGCAGGATGACTAGGTTGAAAGGGACAATATTTGAATGGTGGATCAGACTCAGCGGATCAAATGGCCTGATACTGCACCTCTGTCTTACTGTCTTATGATCAAGGAAGAAATAGCTAGTCATTCAGAAATGGGAGGTCCTGGAGTCTCCCAGCCTCCCGGACAACCATATCTGCACCCGGTGTGCCGAGCTGCAGCTCCTAAGGGACCGTGTTAGGGAACTGGAGCTGCAGCTCGATGACCTTCACCTAGTCAGGGAGAGTGAGGAGGTGATAGAGAGGAGTTACAGGCAAGTGGTCACACCGGGGCCACGGGAGATAGACAAGTGGGTAACAGTCAGGAGGGGGAAGGGGAAGAGTCAGGTACGAGAGAGTACCGCCCTGTGGCTGTACCCCTTGACAATAAGTACTCCTGTTTGAGTACTGTTGGGGGGGGGGGGACAGCCTACCTGGGGGAAGTGACAGTGGCCGTGCCTCTGGCACAGAGTCTGGCCCTGTGGCTCAGAAGGGTAGGGAAAGGAAGAGCAAGGCAGTAGTGATAGGGGACTCTATAGTTAGGGCGTCAGACAAGCAATTCTGTGGATGCAGAAAAGAAACTCGGATGGTAGTTTGTCTCCCAGGAGTCGGGGTCCAGGATGTTTCAGATCGCGTCCAAGATATCCTGCAGTGGGAAGGAGAACAGACAGAGGCCGTGGTACACATTGGTACCAATGAGGGAAGAGGTCCTGAAAAAAGACTACAGGGAGTTAGGAAGGAAGTTGAGAAGCAGGATCACAAAGGTAGTAATCTCGGGATTACTGCCTGTGTCATGTGACAGTGAGAATAGGAATAGGATGAGGTGGAGGATAAATGTTTGGCTGAGGAATTGGAGCAGGGGGCAGGGATTCAGATTTCTGGATCATTGGGACCTCCTTTGGGGCAGATGTGACCTGTACAAAGAGGACGGGTTGCATTTGAATCCCAGGGGGACCAATATCCTGGTGGGGAGCTTTGCTAAGCCTTCTGGGGAGACTTTAAACTAGGATTGCTAGGGGGTGGGAACCAAACTGAAGAGACTGGGGAAGAGGCAGTTGGCTCACAAATAGAGAAAGCTTGGAGACAGTGTGTGAGGGAGGATAGGTAGGTGATAGAGAAGGGACGAGCTCAGACCGAAGGTTTGAGATGTGTCTATTTTAATGCAAGGAGTGTTGTGAACAAAGCGGATGAGCTTAGAGCGTGGATCAGCACTTGGAGATATGATGTGGTGGCCATTACAGAGACTTGGCTTACAGGGACAGGATTAGTTACTTCGTGCCGGGTTTGAGATGTTTCAGAAAGGACAGGGAGGGAGGCATGGCACTGTTGATCAGAGATAGTGTCACAGCTGCAGAAAAGGTGGACGCCATGGAGGGATTGTCTACGGAGTCTCTGTGGGTGGAGGTTAGGAACAGGAAGGGGTCAATAACTTTACTGGGTGTTTTTTATAGGCTGCCCAATAATAACAGGGATATCGAGGAGCAGATAGGGAAACAGATCCTGGAAAGGTGGAATAATAACAGAGTTGTCGTGATGGGAGATTTTAATTTCCCAAATATCGATTGGCATCTCTCTAGAGCAAGGGGTATAGATGGAGTGGAGTTTGTTAGGTATGTTCAGGAAGGTTTCTTGACACAACATGTAGATAAGCCTATAAGAGAAGAGGCTGTACTTGATTTGTTATTGGGAAATGAACCTGGTCAGGTGTCAGATCTGTCAGTGGGAGAGCATTTTGGAGATAGTGATCATAATTCTATCTCCTTTACAATAGCATTGGAGAGAGATAGGAACAGACAAGTTAGAAAAGCATTTAATTGGAGTAAGGGGAATTATGAGGCTATCAGGCAGGAAATTGGAGGCTTCAATTGGAAACAGATGTTCTCAAGGAAAAGTACAGAAGAAATGTGACAAATATTCAGCGGAGATTTTTGTGGAGTTCTGTATAGGTACGTTCCAATGAGACAGGGAAGTTATGGTAGGGTACAGGAACTGTGGTGTACAAAGGCTGTAATAAATCTAGTCAAGAAGAAAAGAAAAGCTTACAAAAGGTTCACAGAGCCAGATAATTTTAGAGATCTAGAAGATTATAAGGCTACTAGGAAGGAGCTTAAGAAGGTGATTTGGAGAGCCAGAAGGGTCCATGAGAAGAACTTGACGGGCAGAATTAAGGAAAACCCCAAGGCATTCTACAAGTATGTGAAGAGCAAGAGGATAAGATGTGAAAGAATAGGACCAATCAAGTGTGACAATGGAAAAGTGCGTATGGAACCAGAGAAGATATCAAAGGTGCTTAATGAATACTTTGCTTCAGTATTCACTATAGAAAAGGACCTTGGTGATTGAAGTGATGACTTGCAGCAGGCTGAAAAGCTTGAGCATGTAGGTATTAAGAAAGGGGATGTGCTGGAGCTTTTGGAAAGCATCAAGTTGGATAAGTCGTCGGGACCCGATGAGATGTACCCCAGGCTACTGTGGGAGGTGAGGGAGGATATTACTGAGCCTCTGGCGACATCATCAATGGGGACGGGAGAGGTTCTGGAGGATTGGAGGATTGTAAATGTTGTTCCTTTATTCAAGAAAGGGAGTAGAAATAGCCCAGGAAATTATAGACCAGTGAGTCTTACCTCGGTGGTTGGTAAGTTGATGGAGAAAATCCCGAGAGGCAGGATTTATGAACATTTGGAGAGGTATAATATGATTAGGAATAGTCAGCATGGCTTTGTCAAGGGCAGGTTGTGTGTTGCGAGCCTGATTGAATCTTTTGAGGATGTGACTAAACACATTAATGAAGAAAGAGCTGTAGATGTAGTGTATATGGATTTCAGCAAGGCATTTGATAAGGTACCCCATGCAAGACTTATTGAGAAAGTAAGGAGGCATGGGATCCAAGGTGACATTGCTTTGTGGATCCAGAACTGGCTTGCCCATAGAAGGCAAAGAGTGGTTGTAGATGGGTCATATTCTGCATGGAGGTCGGTGACCAGTGGTTTGCCTCAGGGTGCTTCACCACTGCCTTCATCAATCATGGCATTGAATTTAGGAATCGAGAGGTAATGTTGCAGCTATATAGGACCCTGGTCAGACCCCACTTGGAGTACTGTGCTCAGTTCTGGCGCCTCACTACAGGAAGGATGTGGAAGCCATAGAAAGGATGCAGAGGAGATTTACAAGGATGTTGCCTGGATTGGGAAGCATGTCTTATGAGGACAGGTTGAGTGAACTCAGCCTTTTCTCCTTGGAGCGACGGAGGATGAGAGGTGACCTGACAGAGGTGTAGAAGATAATGAAAGGCATTGATCATGTGAATAGTCAGAGGCTTTTCCCCAGGGCTTTAATGGCTGCCGCAAGAGGACACAGGTTTAAGGTGCTGGGCAGTAGGTACAGAGGACATGTCAGGGGTAAGTTTTTTACTCAGAGAGTGGTGAGTGTGTGGAATGGGCTGCCAGCAACGATGGTGGAGGCAGATACAATAGGGTCTTTTAAGAGACTCCTGGATAGGTACATGGAGCTTAGAAAAATAGAGGGCTATGGGTAAACCTAGTAATTTCTAAGGTAGGGACATGTATGGCACAACTTTGTGGGCCGAAGGACCTGTACTGTGCTGTAGGTTTTCTATGTTTAAAAGTTGAATGATATCAAACCATTCCAACATGACTTTTATGAATGGTAAGTCATGTTTGACAAATTTGTTAGAATCCTTTGGGCAAATAATTTGCAGGGGAATGTGTATTTGGATTCTCAGAATGAATTTGACAAAAGAATTAGGCTCACAAGATGCATTTGTGTGCTGAGAAAATGTGTCAGCATTGACTGAAAGTTGGCTATTGCATAGAGTAAAGCAAACTTCTTCAGGCTATAGGAATATACTGTAACTAATGGAGTGTCCCAAAGATCACATCTTGGCCCACAGTTACTTAGGATTAAGTACAGAGGTACAGTAAACAAACTGTTTTGCATGCCATCCATTCAGATTGATTCATCACACCAGTACATTGAGTTAGTATGAAAGAACAGCAATGACAGAATGCAGAATAAAGAGTCACGGTTGGAGATGTAACACCCTGGTTAAGATCTTACTACTAATGTTGTATGGCATTTCATTTAATGGTTGTCTGTAGAGCAGTGCATTCTGCTGGTAGTGTTTGGGTTACCATTAAAGATAAGGTGTTGTGATCTTCATGCTTAGGAATGTCATGTCATCTAATCAGGATGGTGGGATTGGGAGAAGGTTCTAGAGAACGCTGGGCAGAGAGGTTTTGTGACGGACACTGAGGTGGGTCGAGGTCTTTTTCGACAGGAGATGGAGACAGAGGAAGCTCAAGAGAACCGGCTGTGGGATTCGATCCAACGGGAATGCACAACTCGATGGAGTCCAAGAGGGGGAATACTACTGGCGATTGGTGACTAGGAGTTGGCGCTGTGCGTGCATCGGACACATCAGCTTTTGGCAAAGTTGAACTCCAACCTGTGCACGTTTGACTGCTTTAGTTATGATGGGCCCTTCTGTTTGTTTCTATTTTTTCTTTCTTCTTTAATAACAGTTTGGTTAAGTTAACGTTTATAAATATGCTTTCTTTATAATTGTAGGCGGTGTATCATCAGTTATTTCTTGCCAATGGGTGATTGCATGGGTCAGTATTTGCAAAGATCAGGGTTCGGGTGGGCCAGACATCCCAACTTCCCGGTTTTGGTGGGACCCAAGTCATACAGACCCTAGACACACGGAGTCTGCAAAAAGTGTTTTCCTAATGCTGTGTCCGGTGGTTGTTAGCGAGCTGCATCTCTAGAGGCAGCCAGTAAAAAAGGGGTTTCACTGTGGGGCTCCTCCGGGATTTGATCCATTGAATAGCGTGTAATTGCTCTAAGAATTGATGAAGTAGTTTCTGTGTTTAAGCCTGTGTTAAAGTAATGTTTGGGAAAGTGATTATAGATGCCGCAGGGATTAAGCGTGGTGTGATTCAAAGAGATTACTCCTAACTAAGGATAGCATTCTGAGTGGGTTGGATATCTGCAGCCCAGATTCATTATTGATTCGGGTTTTAAGTACTGTTGAAGATTTAGGGAAAGGTACAATCATGGACCGGTAGTTTGACTGAACAGTGGACAAAGATGTTGTTTTAGTTCAGTTCAGACTAGCAACGATGTGTCGGGAGTGGGCCTGCCTGCGATATTCGGAGAGGCAGGGCCCTGGGCCGTCCATACGCTCAGGGAAGAGGGAAATGGAGGCGATGGTGCCAGCTCGGGAGTTGAGTCTTCTGTAGCTGAGGGCAGAGACTTTAAAGACAATCACTCTTGTTTCTGTGGAGTGAGGGGAAGGGGTGGTCTGATGTGAGGGTCTAATGAGCCCTCCAGTGAGGGGCGAACATTCTGGGTTGGTATCAGCAATTATGTACCTGGCCAATAAGTGGCACAGTGCACTGGCAGAGAGTCAAAGTTACCGTAGGCTGAGAATGTTCTTGGAGTTAAGCCCACCCCGAGGGGAGGAGGGATATGAGAGTTGGGCAGAGCAGACATCTCAGATACTGGATGAGTGGCAGTGCTCTGATAACGTCAAAAGACAGCCACTGGTAGAGAGCCTAAAAGGTCTGGCTTCTGAGGTGGCGAGGTCTTTGAAGGCAGAGAACCAATTGGCCACAAGTGTTAGAAACCATTTTTGGGACAACTGGAAGCCATTTAGGAGCATGCTTCAGGAGAAGGGGGAGAAATTTCTGCCTACATTTTTCGCCAGAGAAATAGCTGCTTTGCTTGTGCCGTAAAGAGGCCATTCAGCTGGCTGAGAGATAGACCACGTGGCGAAAGGTGCACCGTCATGTGATAGGATGGTTTTAAATGATGTGCCCCCTCCCTCGTTTGTTGAGCAGATGAGAGGAGGAGAATGCGATGGAGGATAGGAGGCCTCTGTCAGCAGGGTACAGCCTCTGTCGCTCAAGCAACCCCTGATGTCACACAGGGCTTTACAGGATTTCGTGAAAGAATTTAGAGTCGAGGTATCTGCCATAACAAAGCCGATGGGGAGCCAGACTCACTGGTGGGATGCGTTAGGCAGACGGCTGCTACTGAGCAGGGTCCCCCGAAGAGGGCAGCGACTGTGGTGAGGACGGACATTTCAAGGAGGAGGATGAAGAACGGGGAAACCTTCGGAAAGTGAACCAATGGTTACTTGAACAGAAGGGGGAAGTCGGGAAACTTCAGAGGGACCTAGAGAGGGAATGGCCTGGCATCTCAGGGGAATACGTTCTAATCAATGTGTCAAGGAAAACACCAAAGTGCAAAACCCTACTCCTGAAGACTTAGTGGAGCCAGGCTCCAGTGTGTCCCTGCAGATCGGGGTGTTTATGCTGGAGCCACTCTTGACTCTCTCAGGTTACTCTGCTGTGCAGCCCCTTCTACAAATGCTATTTGACACATTTACCATTGACTCCACTCAGTGCCCTAGAAATTTGGGACCCTAGTATTGATGACTACCCATATGATGGTTACTTGTCGTTGAAGCTGGATTCTTCAGAGGCAGATCTTGGAGCAACGGAGGTCCTTGATGCGTTAGTGCTGGACCCGGTTGAGAAGGGTGAAGCTTCCATTCTTGAGGGAACAAATACTCCTGTTGTGAGGAGGCTAGTGGGAGCCTGCAAGGACAGGACTGGAGAGAGTTTTCTGAAAACCTTGTCCATTCACCTGGTGTTCAGAACTGTTTTTGAGAAAGAACAAGCCCGTCCTCGGCTGGATAACGAGCACAAACGAGGAACTGTGTGGTACACCCAGACCAAACCTCTGCTAGAGTGACAGGAAATCCCAAATTTCCAGGAATGCCTGATCCCGAGGCCCTCCTGGTGGATGCTCCGGAAGACCACGAAGAGGAGTCACGCTTACTCAGTGAGGCCCGAACTGCAGAAACCATTGGCTGTGTGCTTAAGCAGGGTGATAGTAATTGTCAGGAGCACCTTGGAGAGCGAGGTCACCCTCAGGCGGGGGTTGCTGACGGCACAGCTTTTCCCAGTGGCCATAGCGTTGTTTCCCAGTCGGA